>NC_041391.1:117702325-117762707 GCF_002162155.2 Triticum dicoccoides | reverse complement strand
TTCATCCAATCGATCGGCTTCAGTTAGCAGCAGTAGCGAAGGAATCGCTCGATCGGCTTTAGTTAACAGCCATCGATCAATCGCTCGGGTTCAGTAACGCGTAGCCTGTAGTGCAACCGCTCGGGTTTAGTTAGAGCCCAACACCTTGCTCGGGTTCAGTTAGAGCCAACGCCTCGCACACACGCGCGTACGTGTATGAGAGAAACGCGCATCGGTCGGCCCCCGACCTCCCACCGTAACCGGGAACTCCCCGAAATTTTCCTCGCCCTCGCTTCTACCATGGTTTTTTCCGTCATGGACGGCCCAAAGAATGTCATGCAGCTGCGTCTCCGGCCCACCCAGGACAAAAAGCCCATTTTCTGTCATGATTTTTTGTCATAGAAGTAGGAGCCCACCACATCTATGATGATACCGGGTTTTGTCACAATTATCGTCATAGAAGTGTCATATGTATGACAGGAAAAAAAATTGTTCGGCCCAAAATGTCATGGATGTGTCTTTTTTTTGTAGTGAAGCTTAGATGCTTGAGACTTCTTGAAATATTATCTTGGGGTGCCTTGGGAATCCCCAAGCTTGAACTTTTCTATCTCCTTAGTTCCTCTCATATCATGGTTTCTCTTTTTATCAAAAGCTTCATCCACAACAAACTCAACAAGAACTCGTGAGATAGGTTAGTATAAACCAATGCAAAACCTTATCATTTTCTACTGTATTAAATTACTAAAATTATTATTCAACATTGCATACTAAATGTCTCTGTATTTAGTACTCCTATCATCGAATAGAATCATTAAACAATCAAACATATGCAAACAATGCAAACATAACAGCAATCTGCCAAAACAGTAGAGTTTGTAAAGAATGCAAGAGTATCAATACATCCCTAACTCCAAAAGTTATGAGAAAAATACTATGCTGTAGAAGATTTATCAGAGCTCAATATGCAAAAAGATTCAACCTTATATCATTCTGTGACTTTTCTAGGGAATTTTTGCAACAACGGTAAACTTTCTGATTTCAAACAGCAACATGTATACTAGCAAAATAAGCATGGTAAAGGCTATCCTTGACATTTTTATTGAAAATAAAGATGAAACAAATTATTCTAAATAACAGCAAGCAAATACTAACAAAAGAAAATGACGCTCCAAGCAAAACACATATCATGTGGCGAATAAAAATATAGCTCCAAGTAAGGTTACCGATGAACGAAGACGAAAGAGGGGATGCCTTCCGGGGCATCCCCAAGTTTAGGCTCTTGCTTGTCCTTGAATATTACCTTGGGGTGCCTTGGGCATCCCCAAGCTTAGGCTCTTTCCACTTCTTTCCATAGTCCATCGAATCCTTACCCAAAACTTGAAAACTTCAACCACACAAAACTCAAAACAAAACTCGTAAGCTCCGTTAGTATAAGAAAATAAAAACACCACTTAGGTACTGTAATGAACTCATTCTAAATTCATAATGGTGTAATATCTATTGTATTCTAACTTCTCTATGGTTCATACCCTCCGATACTACTCATAGATTCATCAAAATAAGCAAACAACACATAGAAAACAGAATCTGTCAAAAACAGAACAGTCTGCAGTAATCTTTATCAAACGTATACTTATGGAACTCAAACAAATCTGAAATAAATTGGTGGACCTGAGGAATTTGTCTATTCATCATCTTAAAAAAGAATCAACCTAAAAACACTCTCCAGTAAAACATGGCAGCTAATCTCGTGAGCGCAAAAGTTTCTGTTTTTTTACAGCAAGATCATGAAGACTTCACCCAAGTCTTCCCAAAGGCTCTACTTGGCAAAAACACTAATTAAAACATAACACCACATCTAACCAGAGGATATATGAATTATTTATTACTAAAGAGGAACAAAAAGCAACGAACAAAACTAAAGTTGGGTTACCTCCCAACAAGCACTATCGTTTAACGCCCCTAGCTAGGCATGATGATGGCAATGATGCTCACATAAAAGATAAGAACTGAAACATAAAGAGAGCATCATGAAGAATATGACTAGCACATTTAAGTCTAACCCACTTCCTATGCATAGGGATTTTGTGAGCAAACAACTTATGGGAACAACAATCAACTAGCATAGGAAGGCAAAACAAGCATAGCTTCAAAATTTTCAACACATAGATAGGAAACTTGACATTATTGAAATTCCTACAAGCATATGTTCCTCCCTCATAATAATTTTCAGTAGCATCATGAATGAATTCAACAATATAACCAGCACCTAAAGCATTCTTTTCATGATTTACAAGCATAGAAAATTTACTACTCTCCACATAAGCAAAATTCTTCTCATTCGGAATAGTGGGAGTAAACTCAACAAAATAACTATCATGCGAAGCATAATCCAATTGAAAACTAAAATCATGATGACAAGTTTCATGGTTATCATTATTCCTAATAGCATACAAGTCATCACAATAATCATCATAGATAGCAACTTTGTTCTCATAATCAATTGGAACCTCTTCTGAAATAGTGGAATCATCACTAAATAAAGTTGACACTCTTCCAAATCCACTTTCATGTTCATCACAATAAGGTTCAACATCCTCCAAAATAGTGGGATCACTACTTCCTAAAGTTGAAACTCTTCCAAACCCAGTTTCATCAATATAATCATAAATAGGAGGCATGCTTTCATCATAATAAATTTGCTCATCAAAACTTGGGGGACAAAAAATATCATCTTCATCAAACATAGCATCCCCAAGCTTGTGGCTTTGCATATCATTAGCATCATGGATATTCAAGGAATTCATACTAACAACATTGCAATCATGCTCATCATTCAGAGATTTAGTATCAAACATTCTATAGATTTCTTCTTCTAGCACTTGAGCACAATTTTCCTTTTCATCATACTCACGAAAGATATTAAAAAGACGAAGCATATGAGACAAACTCAACTCCATTTTTTTGTAGTTTTGTTTTATAAACTAAACTAGTGATAAAACAAGAAACAAAAAGATTCGATTGCAAGATCTAAAGATATACCTTCAAGCACTCACCTCCCCGGCAACGGCGACAGAAAAGAGCTTAGTTGACGGGGTGTGAGTGCCGCTTACCTAGCCTCCCCGGCAACGGCGCTAGAAAAGAGCTTGTTGTCTACTACACAACCTTCTTGTCATAGACGTTGTTGGTCCTGCAAGTGCACAGGTTTGTAGGACAGTAGCAAACTTCCCTCAAGTGGATAACCTAAGGTTTATCAATCCGTCGGAGGCGTAGGATGAAGATGGTCTCTCTCAAACAACCCTGCAACCAAATAACAAAGAGTCTCTTGTGTCCCCAACACACCCAATACAATGGAAAATTGTATAGGTGCACTCTTTCAGCGAAGAGATGGTGATACAAGTGCAATATGGATGGTAGATAAAGATATTTGTAATCTGAAATTATAAAAACAGCAAGGTAACTAATGATAAAAGTGAGCGTAAACGGTATTGCAATGGTAGGAAACAAGGCCTAAGGTTCATACTTTCACTAGTGCAAGTTCTCTCAACAATAATAACATAGATAGATCATATAACAATCCCTGAACATGCAACAAAGAGTCACTCCAAAGCCACTAATAGCGGAGAACAAACGAAGATATTATGGTAGGGTACGAAACCACCTCAAAGTTATCCTTTCTGTTCTATCTATTCAAGAGTTCGTAGTAAAATAACATGAAGCTATTCTTTCCGCTTGATCTATCATAGAGTTCATACTAGAATAACACCTTAAGACACAAATCAACCAAAACCCTAATGTCACCTAGATACTCCATTATCACCTCAAGTATCCGTGGGCATGATTACACGATATGCATCACACAATCTTAGATTCATCTATTCAACCAACACAAAGTACTTCAAAGAGTGCCCCAAAGTTTCTACCGGAAAGTCAAGACGAAAACATGTGACAACCCCTATGCATAGATTCCCAAGGTCACGAAACCCGCAAGTTGATCACCAAAACATACATCAAGTGGATCACGTGAATATCCCATTGTCACCACAGATAAGCACGGCAAGACATACATCAAGTGTTCTCAAATCCTTAAATACTCAATCCGATAAGATAACTTCAAGAGGAAAACTCAATTCATCACAAGAGAGTAGAGGGCGAGAAACATCATAAGATCCAACTATAATAGCAAAGCTCGCGATAAATCAAGATCGTGCCATAGAGAGAACACGAGAGAGAAAGAGAGAGAGAGAGAGAGAGAGAGAGATCAAACACATAGCTACTGGTACATACCCTCAGCCTCGAGGGTGAACTACTCCCACCTCGTCATGTAGAGCGCCGGGATGATGAAGATGGCCACCTGTGATGGGTTCCCCCTCTGGCAGGGTGCCGGAACGGGCTCCCGAGATGTTTTTGGTGGCTACAGAGGCTTGCGGTGGCGGAACTACCGATCTATCTTCTTATTCGATGTTTTTAGGGTATGTAGGCTTATATAGGTGAAAGAAGTCGGTCGGGGGAGCCTCGAGGGGCCCACGAGAGGGAAGGGCGCGCCCAGGGGGGTGGGTGCGCCCCCCTATCTCGTGGCCTCCTCGAGGATCTTCTGACGTGAACTCCAAGTGTCCCGGATCATATTCTTCCCAAAAATCACGCTCCCAAAGGTTTCATTCCGTTTGGACTCCATTTGATAATCCTTTTCTTCGAAATACTGAAACAGGCAATAAAACAGCAATATGGGCTGGGCCTCCGGTTAATAGGTTAGTCCCAAAAGTAATATAAAAGTGTATAATAAAGCCCGTAATCATTCAAAACAGATAATAATATAGCATAAATGCTTCATAAATTATAGTTACGTTGGAGACGTATCAGCCCCCCACCCTCCTGGCCAGGGTGTGGGCCCCCTCTGGTATTTTCTTCGCTCAATAATTCTTATTAATTCAAAAAGTGACTTCCGTGGAGTTTTAGGATTTTTGGAGCTATGCAGAATAGGTTTCCAATATTTGCTCCTTTTCCAGCCAGAATCCCAACTGCCGGTATTCTCCCTCTTCATGATAAACCTTGTAAAATAAGAGAGAATAGCCATAAGTATTGTGACATAACGTGTAATAACAGCCCATAATGCAATAAATGTTGATATAAAAGCATGATGCAAAGTGGACGTATCAACTCCCCCAAGCTTAGACCTCGCTTGTCCTCAAGCGGAAACCAAAATCAAAAAATGTGTCCACATTTTTAGAGATAGAGGTGTCGATAAAAATAAAATACGGACATGAGGGCATCATGATCATTCTTATAACAATCACATATATAGATTTTGTCATATGATTTCTTATGCTCAAGTAACAATCTATTCACAATGTCAAGTATGGAACATAAACTTCATTCAGAACTAACAAACTATAATCTCAGTCATTGAAGCAATTGCAATTTCTCATAACATCAGAAAGAGTCAAGAATATAGCTTTTCAGCAAGTCCACATACTCAACTATCATATAGTCTTCTACAATTGCTAACACTCACATAATACTTATGGTTATGAAGTTTTAATTGGACACTGAGAAAGATAGGGGCTTATTGTGTTGCCTCCCAACGTATTCACCTTTGGGTGATGTGAACAATAATAGTTCATGCTAACTTACATCCAATTGGATATATATATCAGGATCTTTCCAACACGAGGTGCTTGCCAAAGGATAAAATGAAAAAAGGAAAGGTGAAGATCACCTTGACTCTTGCATAAAGTAAGACATAAAGTAAAAGATAGGCCCTTCGCAGAGGGTAGCAGAGGTTGTCATATGCTTTTAGGGTTGGATGCACAAAATCTTAATGCAAAATAACGTCACTTTATATTGCCACTTGTGATATGAACCTTTATTATGCAGCCTGTCGCTTTTATTACTTCCATATCACACGATCGTATAAAGCTTATTTTCTCCGCACTAATAAGTCATACATATTTAGAGAGCAATTTTTATTGCTTGCAACATGACAACTTACTTGAAGGATCTTACTCAATCCATAGGTAGGTATGGTGGACTCTCATGGCAAAAACTGGGTTTAAGGATATTTGGAAGCACAAGTAGTATCTCTACTTGGTGTAAGCAATTTGGCTAGCATGAGGGGGAAGGCAAGCTCAACATGTTCGGAAGATCCATGATAATATACTTTAACTCAGATGTGAGAAAACATAAACCATTACGTTGTCTTCCTTGTCCAATATCAACTCTTTAGCATGTCATACTTAATGAGTGCTCACAATCATAAAAGATGTCCAAGATAGTATATTTATATGTGAAAACCTCTCTTTCTTTATTACTTCCTATTAATTGCAACGATGACCAAAACTACGTTTGTCAACTCTCAACAACTCTTATGCCTCATACTCTTTATATGTGAAGTCATTACTATCCATAAGATCGATGTGAACTCTTTTTATTTCTTTTTATTCTTTCTATTTTCTCAAGATCATAGCAAGATAACAAAGCTCTTGACCCAAGACTAATCTTTATTATATAGCTCACGGACTCGATTACAAAGAGAGATCACAAGGCAAAACTCAGAACTAATTCATACCAAAACTTCAATCTACTAGATCAAGATATTACCAAAAGGATCGAACTAAGTAAAAACGGTAAAGATAGGAGTGTGATGATGATACGATACCGGGGCACCTCCCCCAAGCTTGGCAGTTGCCAAGGGGAGTGCCCATACCCATGTGATTATGTCCTCGGAGGTGATGAAGGTGGTGATGATGGAGTTGTTGGTGATGTAGGCTTCCTTCTCAACTTGCGCTTGAGAATGGAATTTTGCTCCCCTAGATCATCGATCTCCCGCTCAAGGCTTAATATCCTTTTGCATAATTCCTGTTTGTTTTCCTGCAAGAGGCGAAAAGGGATAAACTCGATCTTGGGCTTCTTTGCCCTATCAGGGAGGCTTGACTTTTTAAACTCCACATGCATGTCCCCGGGTTGAGGTAACAGGACTTCATCTTCGTCTGAGCTTGTCTCCTCCTTCCCCTTAGGCTCGTAGTCTTCTTCTTCCTAAGTGGTCCAGCCACAATGATCCAAGTCCCCATAGACCTTAGGGTCTACAAGGTAATCAGCCACGTAGCTCTCTCCTTCTGAATCCTGGGACGACATATTGCTCTAATCTGCGGCAGAAACAGCTCGAAACGAAAACAAAGGATTTTTAAATGATACGGTGGACAAAACCTTCGGGAGATTATATAATGAATTTTTACCAAACAAGAGAAGTAACATGCAAGAAATCGGAGTCTGGGAGGCACACGAGGTGCCCACGAGATAGGGGGGCGCACCCAGTAAGGGTGGGCGCGCCCTCCACCCTCGTGGAGGCCTCGGGTCCTTCCTGGATTACTTCTTGCTTTCCAAAATTCTTAAGTATTCCAAAATGGAGAAAAATTTCCATTAGAACTGTTTTGGAGTCAGTTTACTTACCGTACCACATACCTATTCCTTTTTGGAGTGTGAAATGTTCTGGAAAGTGTCCCTTATGTATTCCTCCGGGGTCACGGTTTCAATAATATTAGTTTCAACATTGATAGAATTACCTGAGATATAATGTTTGATGCTTTGACCATTCACCACCCTCGGACTTGTGCCCTCGAAGTTGTTGATTTTTATGGCACGGAATGATAGACCTCCTCGATAATGTAAGGACCTTCCCATTTAGAGAGAAGTTTTCCTGCAAAAAATCTTAAACGAGAGTTGAATAGCAACACATAATCACCTACATTAAACTCACGCTTTTGTATTCTTTTATCATGCCATCTTTTAACTTTTTCTTTGAACAGCTTGGCATTCTCATAGGCTTGGGTTCTCCATTCATCAAGTGAGCTAATGTCAAATAACCTCTTCTCACCGGCAAGTTTGAAGTCATAGTTGAGCTCTTTAATAGCCCAATATGCTTTATGTTCAAGTTCGAGAGGTAAGTGACATGCTTTTCCGTAAACCATCTTATACGGAGACATACTCATAGGATTTTTATATGTAGTTCTATAGGCCCATAATGCATCATCAAGTTTCTTGGACCAATTCTTTCTAGATCTATTAACAGTCTTTTGCAAAATTAATTTCAGCTCTCTATTGCTCAATTCTACTTGACCACTAGACTATGGGTGATAAGGAGATGGAATTCTATGATTAACATCATACTTAGCAAGCATTTTACGAAAAGCACCATGAATAAAATGTGAACCACCATCAGTCATAAGATATCTAGGGACTCCAAACCTCGGAAAAATAACTTCTTTAAGCATCTTAATAGAGGTGTTGTGATCAGCACTACTAGTTGGAATAGCTTCTACCCACTTAGTAACGTAATCAACAGCAACTAAAATATGTGTATAACCATTAGAGGCAGGAAAGGGTCTCATATAATCAAAGCCCCAAACATCAAATGGTTCAATAACAAGAGAGTAATTCATAGGCATTTCTTGACGTCTACTAATATTACCAGTCCTTTGACATTCATCACAAGACAAGACAAACTTACGGGTATCTTTGAAGAGTGTAGGACAGTAAAAACCGGATTGCAATACCTTATTTGCAGTTCTGTCTCCAGCGTGGTGTCCTCCATATGGTTCGGAGTGACACTTGCGTAGGATATGTTCCTGTTCATGCTCAGGTACACAACGTCTAATAACACCATCTACTCCTTCTTTATAAAGGCATGGGTCATCCCAGAAGTAATGCCTTAAATCATAAAAGAACTTTTTCTTTTGCTGGTATGGGAAACTATGTGGTATAAATTTAGCAAAAATGTAATTAGCATAATCAGCATACCAAGGAGCAGTACGAGAAACATTAATGACCGCTAATTGTTCATTAGGAAAGCTATCATCAATAGATAGTGGGTCATCAAGAACATTCTCTAACCTAGATAAGTTGTCCGCAACGGGGTTCTCAGCTCCCTTTCTAATAAGTCTAGGCTTAGCATCTTTCTTTTCCATAAGATATTTAATAGCAGCATGATCAGTGTGAATAGTAACTTTAGAATCAACAATATAAGGTCTGAACTTATCACATGCAAAAACGACTGGTAAGAACTCTTTTTTAGTAGTAGCATAATTTCTCTGGGCAGTATCAAGAGTTTTACTAGCATACTGGATAACATTCAATTTCTTATCAACTCTTTGCCCTAGAACAGCACCTATAGCATAATCACTAGCATCACACATAATTTCAAAGGGTAAATTCCAATAAGGTGGCTGAACAATAGGTGAAGTGATCAAAGCTTTCTTAAGTATTTCAAATGCTTCTACACAATCATCATCAAAGACAAAAGGAATATCTTTTTGCAATAAATTAGTCAGAGGGCTAGAGATTTTGGAAAAGCCCTTAATGAACCTCCTATTAAAACCGGCATGACCAAGTAAACTTCTTATACCTTTAATGTCCTTGGGACATGGAATCTTTTCAATAGCATCAACTTTAGCTTTATCAACTTCAATACCTCTTTCAGAAATTTTATGCCCCAAGACAATGCCTTCATTAACCATAAAGTGGCACTTTTCCCAATTCAAGACGAGACTAGTGTCTTCACATCTCTGCAAAACTTGATCAAGGTTGCTCAAGCAATCATCAAAAGAGGATCCATAAACGGAGAAGTCATCCATGAATACCTCACAAATCTTTTCACATAAGTCAGAGAATATAGCCATCATGCATCTTTGAAAGGTAGCAGGTGCATTACATAAACCAAAAGGTATACGTCTATAAGCAAAAGTACCGAAAGGTCAAGTAAAAGTAGTTTTTGATTGATCCTCCGCTGACATAGGTATTTGAGAGAAACCAGAATAACCATCTAGAAAGCAGAAATGTGTATGTTTGGATAGTCTTTCTAGCATTTGATCAATAAAAGGTAAAGGGTAATGATCCTTCTTAGTAGCTTTATTTAATTTATGGAAATCAATTACCATCCTATAACCTGTAATAATTCTTTGTGGGATCAATTCATCCTTATCATTAGGAACAACAGTAATACCTCCCTTCTTAGGAACGCAATGGACAAGACTTACCCAATCACTATCAGCAAGGGGATAAATTATACCTGCCTCAAGGAGCTTAAGTATCTCCTTTCTTACCACTTCTTTGATCTTAGGATTTAACCATCGTTGAGGATCTCTAACTGGTTTGGCATCTTTCTCCACTTTTATTTTGTGTTGGCATAGAGTGGGACTAATGCCCTTAAGATCATCCAGAGTGTATTCAATAGCAGCATGGTGCTTCTTCAGAGTTTCAATAATCTTTCCTCTTCCTACTCTGAAAGGTTAGCACTAATAATAACAGGATATATTTTCTTTTCATCAAGATAAGCATATTTAAGATTATTAGGTAACAGTTTGAGCTCAAACACGGGATCACCCTTGGGTGGAGGGGTGTCGGTGTCAAAACCGGCGGATCTCGGGTAGGGGGTCCCAAACTGTGCGTCTAGGCGGATGGTAACAGGAGACGAGGGACACGATGTTTTTACCCAGGTTCGGGCCCTCTTGATGGAGGTAAAACCTTACGTCCTGCTTGATTAATATTGATGATGTGGGTTACAAGAGTAGATCTACCACGAGATCAAGGAGGCTAAACCCTAGAAGCTAGCCTATGGTATGATTGTTGTTCGTCCTATGGACTAAAGCCATCCGGTTTATATAGACACCGGAGAGGGCTAGGGTTACACAGAGTCGGTTACAATGGTAGGAGATCTACATATCCGTATCGCCAAGCTTGTCTTCCACGCCAAGGAAAGTCCCATCTGGAAACGGGACGAAGTCTTCAATCTTGTATCTTCATAGTCTTGGAGTCCGGCCGATGATGGTAGTTCGGCTATCCGGACACCCCCTAGTCCGGGACTCCCTTAGTAGCCCCTGAACCAGGCTTCAATGACGACGAGTTCGGCGCGCATATTGTCTTCGGCATTGCAAGACAGGTTCCTCCTTCGAATAATTTATAGAAGATTGTGAACACCAGGATAGTGTCCGGCTCTACAAAAATAAATTCCACATACCACCGTAGAGAGAATAATATTACACAAGATCAATCTGCTGACGTATTCTGTGGCGTAACGTCACACCACTTCCAAGCCTTTACTCGAATTGTTTCTATTGTTCCACCTCAGCGCGTTTAGCGAGGCGGTTTCCTTGCCACGTCTGTCGAAGTAGAGATCGTGTTCCCCTTATTTCGGGATTCCCATCAATATGGACATGGGTAACCCAACCGCGCCATTGATTGTGACGCTTGGGAGATAAGCGAGTTTTACCAGGCCGGTGGGGACGCGTGTTTCTGTCCACCCATATAAGGGGATAAAGATCCAACCTTTTTACCTACGCCTTCTTCCTCCTTGGCTTATCCATCTCTGCGAACTCGAGCTCTAGCGCCCAAGCCCGCACATCTCACCTCAACCTTCTCCAAATATGTCCGGAGCGGGAGGCAAATGGATGGCCTCCTCCGTCAGGGAGGGGCATATCTAGAAGCTGCGCAGCGCCGAATACTTGTCCAGCGACATCGCGCATCGGCTCCCCGACGAGGGAGAGCTCATCCCCACCCCCAGGCCCCATGAGAGGGTAGTATTCCTTCCCCATTTCCTCCTCGGACTGGGCTTCACACTTCATCCCTTTGTCTGGGGGCTCATGTTTTACTATGGCCTAGATTTCCATGATCTGGCCCCGAATTTTCTTCTCAACATCTCAGCGTTTATCGTTGTGTGCGAGGCCTTCCTCTGCATCCAGCCCCACTTCGACTTGTGGCTCAAGACGTTCAGTGTCAAGCCGAAGGTTGTGAAGGGTAGCCAAGCGGAGTGCGGAGGCACCATGGTGGGCAGGATGTCCCACGTTACGTGGCTGGAGGGCACCTTTGTGGAAACCATCAAGGGGTGGCAATCGGGGTGGTTCTACATCACCGAGCCGCGTGATCCCGAATGGGCAGCGGCCCCCGAATTCAGATCCGGCATCCCCACACGGCTCACCTCCTGGAAAGAGAGAGACCGGATTTGGGGCGATTCGGAGGAGCTGACCGGACTCCAAGCCTGCATCCAAAAGCTGGTGGACAAGAAGCTCAAGCTTGTCAACGTAGTCCAGGTCATGCTCATCTGCCAGATTCTCCCGTGCCAACGACGGGGCTTCAATATGTGGGAGTTCAATCCGGCGCAGCACCAGACTTTGAATGGGCTCTTCGACACTACGTACGAAGAGGTCTGGAAGGTGCTGTTCAAGGGCGCCGAGGCTCCCGCATCCGCTACTGAAGATCGCGGATTTATCTTGCAGCGTCCAGCTGACGAGGTAAGTGATATTGTCCTTTACAGGACGCTTGTTATTCATAGTTTGACTCTATGCGGGATCTAAACTCCCTTTCCTTTGACAGGACTGGCTGAAGAAGGCCGCACAGGCTATCTGTCCGGCCCCATTGCTAGAGGACCCAGCTGACGCCCGCCTAACGGGGCTGCTGGCTCTGGCACCCCACGTGGTGCCAGAGAAGAAGGCCAAGAAGAAGGCCACGGGGACTCCGAAGAGTTCCCGTTTTCAGGTGCTATCGGACGATGAATCCGAGGCCGACTCCTCCCACCAAGGCGAGGAGGAGAAGAAGAAAGCCTCTCCCCCAGCGGGGGGAGGGAAGAAAAGGAAGGCCTCCCCAACAAGGGAGGCCGAAGGGTCCACGAGGGGAAAAACTCATCCCCCGGACTGTTCCGCCAACGCCAGTGATGACGATGAGGACTGGCCTCCAAGGGCCAAGCCTCTGGCGAGATCGTAAGTATCCGGGCTCCCGAATAACTTCAAGGTTTTCGTTTTCCGCCACGTTATGTCTTTCTAATGCCGCCCACAACCCTGCAGTCCGCCTAAGGATGATCTCCCCACTTCGTCGAGCGGGTCCTTAGGGGCGTCGGATATGGATTCTCTTCTGACTGCCTCCACCCCCCGTGATGCGGACGATGCCGAGGTGGGATCCCAGGAAGGGACCCACCAGGAGGAGAGGATCCTGGAGGTGTCGCAGGACAACCTCCCGGACTTTGCACCGGACTCAGCCTCAGAACCCATAGTGGCTCCGGAGTCCGGCGGGCGACCCCTTCCTAAGAAGGGCAAGACCGCGACGCCGGCTGCCTCCGTCCAACCGGAGGTGCCGGATAATTTGCTGGAGGCGCTCAACGGCGCCTCCATCAAAGAGGAACACCGCACTGTTATGAGTGCGGTGATTCAGAAGGTTCAGCTCGCCAAGAGCGGGCTGACCGAATCCTGCAGCAGCCTTCTAACAGGCTTTGAGGTAAGAATTTCAATATATGTAAAATGGTACCGCATAGATAGTAGCCCCTGATGCTCGGTTCGGTGTTCGGAAAGAAAATCCGGACTGAGGATCTTTAGAAAGATAAACGCAGGAGTCATGAAAATATGTTAATATGGGATTGCAGGCTATGCTGCTGACCTCTGCCGCAGTGACTGCGGAGGTTAATACTTTGAAGGAAAACCTCGAGCGGTCCGAGAACGAGCTCGGCCATGCCAAGAAGCAGCTCGAGGAAAAAGAAGGTGAGTAATACCTTATGAAAATTGTACCTTACAGAAAAGGATTTGGTTGCAAGAAAAATGACAAGGATAACTGGGGTATTGCAGGGGCCACTAACGAGGTGGCGACCCTGAAGGAGGCGGTGGCCACGGCCGAATGCGATGCGGCTGCGGAGCGCACCGAGCGAGAGAAATAGGAGGCGTGGGTGGCGGAGGTACAGCAAGAGCTCCAGGATCTCATGAAGAAACACGAGAGCCTGGAGCGTGACTCGAAGACTCGAGAGTCTGAGCTTGCAACGCCTCTTGAGAGTGCCAAAGCCGCTAAGGCCGAAGCCTACAAGGCCCTCCAGGAGATAGAGGCGGTGAAGAAAGTAGCAGCAGGTAAGGCATTTTTCATGAAAAGTAAGCATGTGAGTGTTAATTACCTATCGCTTACCCGAATTCGGAGCTCTCCAGGAGCATTCGCAGATCTTCCCCGCAGTGTGTCCGATGCTGCCGCATTCTACCGGGCGGAGGAGGGGAGCTCAACAGAGAAGATCTTTTGGTCTCAGTATGCTGAGGCCGGGCATCTGGTGCCCCTTAGCAACCAGCTGAAGCAGCTGGTCGAGCTCCACAAGGCGGCCGAACAGGCCATGAAGGGCCTCATAGTTCGGCTGTGGCCTAAGGAGGCTATGCCTGGGAGCTACTTCGGCCTGGTGCGGCGGCTGGTGGACGCGTGCCCGTGGGTTGAAGTTATCAAGCACTCCGCCTGTATCAAGGGTGTGCGTCAGGCCCTTGCCCGCGCAAAGGTGCACTGGGGCAAGATGGATGTCCAGAAGCTTGTGACGGACCCCCCACCAGAGGGAAAGGAGCATCACACGCCCGAGATGTATTATAGGAGTGTGTTGAAGGGCGCCCGCATTATTGCGGGTGAGTGCTTGTCGGAGTAATGGGCCACGGGTAGGCTAACCCGAGCCCCAAGACCTTTCAAGACTTCGGGGCAGGCCGCGCCCCTCAAGCCGAGTCCCAGACGGTGACTCCGAGATAAGCCGACTCTGGGATGGCGGCCTCTCGAGAGGCCGACTCCAAGCTGGCAACCTTCAAGGAGGCCGACTTTGAAGAGTCGGCCCGTGGCTCCTCCTTCATCCCGAAGTACGATGCGGGGTACGGTCATGACGTGGCTGTCTCCCCCCTGCTCACGAAGGGCCGGCATGGCTACAGTGAGCCGTATCGCTGGAAGATCTCCGGCGAGGCGCGACACTGTTGCCATGCCTGCCCTGACCTCAGCCACAGTGCGCAGTACACTGTGCCTACGACGCCGGCCTGTACGACCCCAAGGCGGCGGGGCCGCCTGTCAGTGGGTGGACCGAAGGCGGCCTGGGCGCCCGAAGACGGACCCGTGGGAGTCGGCCTCCCTAGAGTCGGCCGACTCCTCCCCAGGGCCCCACGTGCCATTAACCAGACAAGATGGGGAATGGCGACAGTGATCGCCCGATAGATGGCGGCACTGTTGCCACGACCCGATGACCAGGCCTGCATCACCAGGAGTGTCGCTACAGTACCAAGCCTGTCCGTAGGACCCGCCAGTCGGCGGGCCCCAGAAGCCGACGGGAAAGACGGTGGCCTGAGAGACAGACGGCTGGGGCCCGCGCCCAGCTGGATTACTATTGTACCCTCGGGGGGTAGGCCTATCTAAACCCCCCGGGGCACCCATGCAAAGGGTTCGGACCTGAGTAGAGATAGACCAGATAGCACGGGAGGAGAGAACTAGCCTTGCTCTCTCCTGCCTCCCAAAACAGCTCTAGGAGCACCATTGTAGTTACCCTGTTTGAGTGATCATGCGGAGACCCCGCAGAGCAGCAGTAGGGGTGTTATCTCCTAGGAGATCCCTGAAGCTGGGTAAGATCCGCCGGCGTGCATGTCTTCGCCTCATCCCGCTTCCAGGCACCGGCGACATTCTACTCGCTCCCACCATGATAAGCCATCCTTTGGCATATGTAGCACCCAACCCCCGACATTTGGCGCCCACCATGGGGTGAGGTGCACCGTCGTCCGGTGATCTGCTCTGGATGGGAACCCTGTTCCTTCCGGGCGAGCGCAGCCAGCCCGGCACGCCGGACGGCGTCTGTGCCGACGCGCTGCACGGCACGGAGATCACCTATGCGGCCGGCTGCCTCGCCGATCTTATCGGTGAGGTTCGCCTCTCCGATGAGCCCGCATCCGACGCAGGCACGAGCGCCCCCGAGAGCCTCCTCGCGGGCCTGCTCGACCAACTCCACGTCGCCGGCGAGCCTGCCGCGGACCTGGAGTCCATAGGATCCACCGACCCGATGCTGGTCGACTCCGACACCGCGTCGCTCGACGCGTTTCCCAGCAACGTGGTGGTCTATGACGAGCCGCTCTCGTACGCGGGGAGCGGCGGAAGCACCGTCACCGAGGTCCTCGTCCTTGAGCACGGCGAGCGCTCTGGCAAAGGAGCGGACGACCCGCTCGACGCGGCCCTGGGAGGCCTTGCGGCGCCGATTCCAGAGGACGCCGACGGCGAGATGCTGGAGGCACTCCGCCTTCAGCTCGTCGACGGCGCGAAGAAGCTGGCAAGCATGAGGCGCTCGTCAGAAGCTTACCAATGGGAGATGGATCGCGCCATAGGCGGTTCGCCGGCTCCAACTGGGCCTAGCCGCCTAGGCGCGGTCCGACAGCGCGGCGCGGCAATCGCAAACCTCTTCGGGGCTGATCGCCCTGTGTAAGCCACGCCCGCAGAGAATATCTGCGCCGCCCAGGCGGCGGCAGACGAGCTCGACAACTTCGAAGGTGAAGAGCGCCGCATAATGACAGAGTGAGTTCAGCAGCTCCTCGATGCGGCCGCCGCGCAGAACAGTGCCGGCTGCCGCACCGAGGCGCCGCAGCGCTAGAACGACGACCCACTGCCTCGCCGAGACCAAGGTGCGACGTCTCGGACGCCGACTGGCGGGGCCCGTGGGAAGAAGGACAAGGAACCGGCTGTCAGCCATAGCCGGACTCACATCACCATCGAGCGCGACCAAGACGGCCGCCCCAGAGCGGTGGAACGGCGGGACGACTACCAGACTCTCGGCGACCGCCTTGGCCGCTGAGAGGGAGTCGGAGAGAATGACGCCCGCCACCGGATCGACCGACTCCACCGATCCCTGGCGCTGGAAGAAGAAGACGAGTTTGGTCCCCCCTGCTTTGGACCCCGCATCCGAGACGAGCCCTTTCCCAAAGGGTTCACGCTCCCCCGAGACACGCCCAAGTATACCGGCACCATGAAGCCGGAGGATTGGCTGACCGACTACTCTACGGCTGTTAACATAGCGAACGGCAATAAGCGTGTTGCCGTAAGATACGTCCCGCTCATGCTCCAGGGCTCGGCCCGGACGTGGTTAAACAGTCTGAAGCCCCGCAGCATCAACAGTTGGGTTGACTTCACCGAGGCTTTCGTCCGCAACTTCACGAGCATGTACAAGCGACCTCCCAAGCCGCGCCAGCTCTCCTTGTGCGTGCAAGGCCCTGACGTGTCTACTCGCGACTACCTCACGCGCTGGGGCGAACTCCGGAACTCCTGCGAGGGCGTGCACGAGGTGCAGGCCATTGAGTACTTTACTGCCGGGTGCAGAGAAGGCACCCTCCTCAAGCACAAGCTCCTCTGCGACGAGCCCAAGACCCTCGACGAGCTGCTGATCACGGCGGACAAGTACGCCACGGCCGACTCCTCCATGAAGGCGGAGATTCGGGTCAGCGCGACTGGCAAAGTCGCCCCTCAGGCTCCAAGAACTCCGGCTGGAGACACCAGTCGGCGGCAGCAGAATGACCAGAAGCGCAAGGCCCCGCTGCCGACTTCCAGCAGTCGGCAGGTGGCAACAGCAGAGGACCAACAACTGGAGGGACCGCCTCCGGCAAAGCGGCAGAAGGGCGGCAAGTCCAACTGGCTGCCGGCTTTCTCCTACGAGCAGACTCTGGATGGTCCCTACAAGTTCCACAGTGGCGCGAAGCCGTCCAACCATACCACCCGGAAATGTCACTGGCTGACCAAAATCGCCAAGGGGGACGGCCTGCTCCCTCCTCCTGCTGCTGGGCCGCCTCCTCCGCAGCAGCCCCAGCAGCCGGCTGTCAGGCCAGTCGGCGCGATACAAGACGAGTTCCCAAATGAGCATGGAGCCTACGTGGTGTTCACCAGTGTAGCGGACGACCGGCCCAGCAGGCGCCAACAGCAGCAAGAAGTAAACGCAGTTGCATCAAGCACTCCAGAGTTCATGCATTGGTCCGAAAGGCCCATCAGTTGGAGCAGAGCCGATCACCCAGAGGTGATGCCGAGCCCAGTCTCTTACGCCTTGGTCCTAGGCGCCACCCTTGCCACGGACAGGCGGGCCGCTCGCTTCTCGCGAGTACTGATAGACGAAGGCAGCAGTATCAACATCCTGTACAAGGATACGATGGAGAAACTAGGAATCAAGCAAAGACAGCTTCAGAGCAGCCGGACTGTGTTTCACGGAATCGTCCCCGGCCTTTCCTGCTCGCCAATCGGCAAGATCCTGATAGATGTCATCTTCGGAGACAAGGATCATTTCCGCCGAGAGCCAATTTGGTTTGAGGTGGTGGACCTTGAAAGCCCATATCACGCATTTCTTGGCCGACCCGCCTTGGCCAAGTTTGTGGCGGTACCCAACTACGCCTACCTCAAGATGAAGATGCCGAGTTCCAAGGGAATCCTAACCGTGTCCGGTGACTATGGGAAGTCGTCCGCTTGCGCGACCGAAAGTAGTCGGCTGGCCGAGTCCTTGGTGATCGCAGCTGAGAAACGGCTTCTTGATCTGGTCCTGGCGATGGCCGGCAAGTAGCCCGAGTTATCGCCCGACCCCAAGGAGTCGGAAGCAGAAGGATCATTCAAGCCGGCCAAGGAAACAAAGAAGATACCGCTAGACCCGGAGCACCCGGAGAAGTACGCTGTCATAGGCACTGGCCTTGACAGCAAATAGGAAGGCGAGCTCATCGATTTCCTCTGTGAGAATCGCGACATCTTTGCATGGTCCCCCGAGGACATGCCTGGTGTCCCGACGGAATTCGCCGAGCACAAGTTACACGTCCGATTTGATATGAAGCCCGTCAGGCAGCCCTTGCGCCGCCTGTCAGAAGAGAAAAGAAGAGTTGTTGGAGAAGAAATAGCCCGGCTCCTGGCGGCCGGCTTCATCATGGAGGTGTTTTTTCCAGAGTATTTAGCAAACCTGGTTCTAGTGTTGAAGAAGAACAAGCAGTGGCCAATGTGCATTGATTACACAAGCCTCAACAAAGCTTGCCCCAAGGACCCGTTTGCTCTGCCGAGAATCGATCAGGTGATAGACTCCACAGCCGGATGCGAGCTGTTGAGCTTCCTAGATGCGTACTCAGGATATCACCAGATCAAGCCGAACCCGGCTAATAGACTGAAGACCGCCTTCATCACGCCGTTTGGAGCCTTCTGCTACCTGACCATGACGTTCGGCTTGAGAAATGCCGGCGCCACCTTTCAGCGTTGCATGCAGAAGTGCCTCCTGAAGCAACTCGGCAGAAACGCCCACGTCTATGTGGATGATGTAGAGGTGAAGACGGAGAAGCGAGGGACCTTGTTGGAGGACCTCAAGGAAACCTTCAAGAATCTGCGCCGATTCCAGATGAAGCTCAACCTAGAGAAGTGCGTTTTCGGAGTACTAGCCGGCGAGCTCCTCGGTTTCCTGCTCTCCGAACGCAGCATAGAGTGCAACCCTGTGAAGATCAAGGCCATCGAGAGGATGGAAGCACCCAGACGACTGTTAGATGTGCAGAAGTTCACCGGCTGTTTGGCATCCATGAGCCGATTCATCAGTCGGCTGGGCGAGAAGGCTCTCCCCTTGTATCAGCTCATGAAGAAGACGACCTTCTTTGAGTGGACTCCCAAGGCGGACGAGGCTTTTCTCCAACTAAAGAAGATGTTGACTACTCCCCCTGTGCTGGCGGCTCCGACTCCCAAAGAGCCCATGCTCCTATACATTGCCGCCACCAGCCGAGTAGTCAGCACAGTCATTGTAGTCGAGTGCAAGGAGGAAGGCAAAGCGCTACCTGTCTAGAGACCGGTGTATTACCTGAGTGAAGTACTGTCGACCTCCAAGCAGAACTACCCCCATTACCAGAACATGTGCTACGGCGTGCATTTTGTCGCCAAGAAATTGAAGCCCTACTTCCAGGAGCATCCAATCACCATGGTCTGCACAGCTCCACTAGCCGAGATCATCGGTAGCCGAGATGCTTCTGGCCGAGTGGCCAAATGGGCCATTGACTTGGCTCCCTACACCATCTACTACGAGCCCTGCACCGCCATCAAGTCGCCGGCGCTGGCCAACTTCCTCGTCGACTGGGCCGAGACCCAGTACCTGCCGCCAGCGCCTGACTCCACCCATTGGCGGATGCACTTTGACGGCTCCAAGATGCGCACCGGCTTGGGAGTCGGCGTTGTCCTCACTTCCCCCAAGGGCGACAAGCTCACATATGCGCTGCAGATCCACTTCGCCGCCTCCAACAACGTGGCCGAGTACGAGGCGCTCATACACGGGCTCCGGCTTGCCAAAGAACTCGGCATTCACCGGATCCTGTGTTATGGCGACTCTGACTTGGTAGTCCAACAATCATCTGGCGATTAGGATGCCAAGGACGCAAATATGGCGAGCTATCGTTTCCTCGTTCAGCAGCTCAGCGGATACTTTGAGGGGTACGAGTTCCTCCACGTGCCAAGGAACGACAATGACCAAGCAGACGCCTTGGCACGAATCGGCTCCACTCGCCAGGCGATACCATCTGGTGTCGCCCTCCGGTGCCTCCTCAAGCCTTCCATCAAGCCGTCACCAGAATCAGATTCAATCTTTGTGCCGGCTCCACCTGAGGACGCCAGACCCGACTCCAAGAAGCACATAGTCGAAGCCGGCCCGGGGACTTCAGAACCCGGCCCAGGGACTGCTGCGGCAGGATCAAAGACTGCAGAGCCAGGCTCGGGGACTGCTCCAGTCAGCCCTGGGACTTCGTCAAACCAGCAAGAGGCTGCGGACTCCGACCTGCTGCCTCCCAGCCCGGCCACCCTTATCCAAGTCGCACTCGTGGCAGTTGAAGAAATAGCAGCACCTTCATGGGCCCAGCCCATCCTCAGATTCTTAGTAAACCGAGAGCTGCCAACTGATGAAATCTTGGCTCGGCAAGTGCAACGCCGAGCATCAGCCTACACCATAGTCAACAGAGAGCTGGTCAGGCGCAGCGTTACCGGCGTCTTCCAACGCTGCGTCGAGGCAGAACAAGGCCAAGCAATCCTCAGACACATCCACGAAGGCGAGTGCGGTCACCAAGCGGCCTCTAGGGCACTCGTCGCCAAAGCCTTCCGGCACGGTTTCTTCTGGCCAACCGCCCTGGAAGAGGCCAAAGAACTAGTCCAAAAGTGCAAGGAGTGCCAGATTTTCCGTTCCAAGCCACTCCGGCCGGCTTCCGCACTCAAGACTATCCCCATCGCCTGGCCCTTTGCAGTCTGGGGTCTGGACATGGTGGGACCATTCAAGACGGCACGAGGTGGCTTGACTCACCTGCTGGTCGCGGTAGACAAATTCACCAAGTGGGTGGAGGCGAAACCCATCAAGAAGTTGAATGGTCCGACTGCAGTGACCTTCATCGCTGACATCACAACTCGGTACGGCATCCCACACAGCATCATCACCGACAATGGCACAAATTTTGCCAAAGGCGCCTTGGCCCGTTTCTGCGCGACACAGGGCATCCGACTGGACTTAGCGTCCGTTGCCCATCCGCAGTCAAACGGTCAGGTGGAGCGAGCGAATGGCCTCGTCTTATTCGGCATCAAGCCTCGACTCGTCGTCCCGCTAGAGCGATCTGCCGGCTGTTGGCTTGAGGAGCTGCTAGCCATCCTCTAGAGTCTGCGCACGACTCCAAACAAGTCAACCGACTTCACACTCTTCTTCCTCGTCTATGGTGCCGAAGCCGTCATCCCAACGGACATAGAGTTTGACTCCCCGCGAGTCACCATGTACACCGAGGAAGAAGCAGAAGAAGCACGACAAGACGTCGTCGATCTGCTGGAAGAGGGCCGGCTGTTGGCACTCAGCCGGTCCGGCATCTACCAGCAGAGCCTGCGTCGATACTACAACAGGAAGGTCAAGCCAAGATCTTTCCAAGAAGGCGACCTTGTGCTCCGGCTGATCCAGCGAACAGCCGGCTAGCACAAGCTATTGGCGCCTTGGGAGGGCCCCTTCATCATCAGCAAGGTGCTAGAAAACGACGCCTACTATCTGACCAACGCTCAGAAGCCCCGAGCGCGCAAGAGGGACGACTCCGGCAAAGAAACAGAGCGCCCGTGGAATGCAAATCTTCTTCGAAGATTTTATAGTTGATGCAGTATGTATCGCACTACCCCTTTGTATTAAAATACCAAGACTTTGGGACCCCCGAGACGAGCTCGGGGACTGCCCTTTTTTGTTATCTATATGATAAGCATTATGCCTTCGAGAAAATCACTTTCATTGCAAGCCGCTTGGCACCGGGCCAGACTAGTCGGCCCGAGGACTCGCCGCCTTGCGCTATGAGGAGCTTCCCGCAGTCAGACAAGTAGTGCGCGGTGCCCAATCCGTCTCCTGGCAAAGCCGCAGCTCGCAGAGTGACTGAGAGGCGAACAGGAGGGGGGAAGAACGGGCACCCACACGAAAAATGGCTAAGGACCTAAAGCATGAACATAGCGTAAGACGGCCTCCAGCATTTCTAAAGAGGAAGCCGACTCATGAGTAGCCGGCTCACCGTCTTTATTAGCTTTCATCAAGGACGGCCGACTCTTGGGTAGTCGGCCTGTCGCTTTCTATCCAACTTGCTAAAGAAACTCTAAAACGGCCAAGTACTTGCTTCCCCGAAGTAGCCGACCACTTGACCCAGCAACAGTCCGCAGAGCGGCTGTCCGACTGGCAAGGCAGCGACTAAGGGAAGGCGGCAAAGGGAAAAGCCTAAAAGAGCAGTAAGCAAGGGAAGACGGAAATCGGATAAATATTTACATAGTCCCTTGGCCGAATTTTTGAATAGAGGTTCAAGATACACCCAGTGGGTGGAACTGTTTGAAACTAACAAAGTTTTCAAAGATTGCTAAGACAGACAGGTAGAGGCAGCCTGGGAGGCGGCGTCGGGGATCGGAGGATCGGAGGAGACGGCGGCGTCAGGCGCCGGGGCAGTCCGCTGGGCGGTCACGGCTTGATCACTTCCGGCGGTAGTCGCCTTCTCTTGACGCGGCTCGTTGCTGGAGGCGCGGTCGAGCTGAGGCTGGCCGCCTGCTCCGTCTTCTGGCGCCTCCGCCTCGCCTTCGTCCTCCGCCTCGTCCTCCTCCTCAGTGCTGGAGTCGATCACCTCCGCTGAATCTTCGCCATACTCCGGGTTCATTCCGAACCACTCCGGCGGCACTTCCTCGCCGCCTTCAGCCCGCTCGGGGACGAAGACGGTGGTGTCCGTGTACTCGGCGATGGCCGCCGCACGCTCGATAAGGGCGCCCTCCACGGCCTCCAGCTCGGCCTGGGCTGCTGACCGGAATGCAGCCAGACGGTCCAGGTCCAGCCCTGCATACCACGCCTTGACAAACTCCAAGGCTCGACGCGCTCCGGCCCGGGCCGAGGAGCACTTCCAAGCCTCAAGATGGCCGGCAGCGACCTCCAGCCAGTCGGTAGTTCGGCTGGCGGTGCGCAAAGCCGGCATGCCTGGCCACAAGGCGGCAACCGCCTGGGCGCCGGCACGCTGAAGCTGCCGCATCAGCCGGTTAGCCGGACGAAGACGGGCTTCAATGCTCAGAAGCTGCTCCTCGACGGTCCGTGGGGCATTGGCGGCGATCTCCTCACCGCCCGCCCTTCGCACCGCACGAGCAGCCTTGATGGCCAGAGGGACTGCCTGCGAATGACCAGGGAAGAAGTCTGCCAAGACAAAAAAGAAGCAAGACGAAAAAATCAGAAGTCAGCCTGACGCATAATCAGAAGCCCGAAGAAGCGAAAGAAACTTACCGTCAACAATATCCTCGATCTCGTGGAAGCCGGAGGTCAGCATCGCCTCCCTGTCAGTCCAGGAGGAGCACTCGCTCTCGAACTCAGCCAGGAGTGCGGTCTCCCTCTTCTCGGTCTCGTCCTGTGCCTTCTTGAGCAGCTCCTTCTGCTCGGCCAGCTGCGCCGCCAGCAGGTCGCGTTCTGTGGCGAGCTTGCCACACTCCTCCTCTTTGGCACGACGGGCGGTATTGGCCTCGCCCAGCTGCTCCTAAAGAACGTCATTGGCTTCTGAGGAACAAGGAAGAGACAAATGAGTCATTAGCAAAAAAGATCGCCGGGAAGATCCGGCCCGACTGCTCAGCAGTCGGCCCGAATCTCGGGGACTACAGCCCGCGGGTGCACCAGCGCGCCCCCGCGAAGAAAGAAGAACTCACTCCGGCTTTCCGACAAGTCGGCAGTCCGCTTGTTCAACTCCTCAACATTGCGGTTGAAGGCAGTGACGCGGAGGTTGTGGTACTCCTGCAATGAATCATTGAAGACAAAGTCAGTGTTTGGAACTCGCCAGAGGGAGTTCCGAACCGCCTACTCAGCAGCCGGCCCGGAACTCGGGGACTACACCCAGTGGGTGCGCTGGCACGCCCCCACAGAGAAACGAACAAGAGTCCAAAGGAAAAGAAACTTACTCGGACGGCCGATTGTGCGGCCAGATGCGCTCGGGTGCAGGCCTGAAGGGCGTCGCCCTCGGCCCGCAGCTTCGCCTGGACGTCCAGGAGCAGTTCATTTAACGGCCCGGTGCCGCCTCCGCGCACCCACCCGGTGGGTGCGGCGCTTGTGGCCTCGGCGTCTAGGGATGCCGAGCCGGCAACGCCGGTCTCCCAAGGACGCGGCGCCGAGGTCGCCCTCTCAAGATGGCAACGCACCGGCGAGGCGACTTGGGGAAGCAGCCGCGTTTCAGCCTCGTCCATAGCCGGCGGCTCTGGCGGATCCACTGGCTATTTTCCGTGTGGCCTCCCAGACATCGGTGGAGGCGGTGTTGGCGGCACGAGGGTGTCCGACATAGAAACATCGCCGCCCTCCTTCTCCATGATGGGGTCCTCGGTTCCGGCCCCTCCGGTTTGCCCCGTGAACTCCGGAGGCGGCGGCGCAGATGATAGCGGGGGAACGAGCATCGTTGATCGGCAACACGCGGCCTCCTCGGCATGCCATCTCACTGCGTGGGTAGCCTCGGCATCCTCCAGCTCCTTCCGGACGGAAGTGGCCGCCTTGTCGGCCTCCGCCTTCTCCAGACGTTCGGCTTCCTCCTCCTCGCGCTTCTCCTGCGTGTTTCGCTCCATCGCGTCCCGGAGGGCGGCAGCGGGGTTGGCCCGCTGAGTATTGGCGGACGTCTCTGCCGACCCCATGACAGAGGGGACGGCGACTCTCTCAAGGGAGAGAGGGGCCCTGGAGAAGATCGGACGGAGTACATAAACGAAGACTCGGACGAAATTCGACAAAGAAAAAGAAAGAGCATGAAGACTTACGCGGATACTAGCGGCGGCCTCCTCACTTCCCTTCGGAAGCGGTTGGCCTTCGCGGCCGCCTCCTCCCGTCTGGTCGCGGCGGCCGCCCCCTTAAGCTTCTTCAATTTGCCGCCGGGCGCACTCGGCCCGGCGTGACGTTTCTTCGCACCACCCTGGCCGGCGGAGGGGCCGAGCTTCGGCTGGTGGCGCGGGGCAACTTCCCCTTCGGCATCGTCGTCGGGCCAGTCGTCGAAAGTCGCCGTGGGCCGGAAGTCGCCTTCCGCTCCTCCTCCCCCGCCTTCGGTGTCGGCTTCCATTGCCGCCGCCCCCAAGTCGGGGTCGTCGACGTCGCTCTCTGCGCAGTCAGGGACATACTCGCGGGGCTATCTCGTGGCGCCAGCGGCAGGCTGCATGAGAGGGTTCTGATTCAGAAGAGGCCGACAAGAGTTAGAAGCCGGAGTCGGCTGAGGAAAAAATACAAAGCATTAGGAGGACGCGACTTACCACTGGCGGAGGGTTGTCGCGCGAGTACGGCTCCTTGCCGAACTGCCAGTCCTCCTCATACTCGCAGTGCGCAATGTAGTTCACCATGTTCGCCACCTCCTTGCGGGGCATCTCCTTGGTGCTCATCCGACTTGGGTCTCGGGGGCCGCTCATCTGACAGATCAGGTGTGGCCGGCCTTGGAGCGGGAGAACTCGGCGCGCCACGAAGGCGGCCAGCAAGTCAGCCCCAACGAGTCCCTCCGACTGTATCAAGACTCGGAGTCGCGCTACGACGGCGGCTCCGGCAAGGGACAATGACTTGACCCTGTGGGACCAGCTGGGGAGCCTCCCGGTCAGGGGAGTGGCGTTGTAGGGCGGCAGGTTGACCCAGTCGCCGTTGGAGGAGAGGTTCTTCACGTAGAAGTATGAGCACTGCCACATCTTCACCGACTTGATCAGCGCGATGGGAGGAAAGGGATTGTCGGCCGTCGAGCGTCGCATCACGATGAAGGCGCCGCACTGAGCCGGCACGCCGGCGATGTGCGTTCCGAGCCTAGAAGAGAAGAATTCCCCCCATAGCTCGATGGTGGGGAGAAGGCCGAGGAAACCTTCACACAGAGTGGCGAAAGCAGAGAGCAGCACCACCGTGTTCGGTGTGAGGTGGTGCGGCTGAAGACTGTGGAACTCTAGGAAGAAGCGGAAGAAGCCGCTCGCAGGCAGCCCCAGGCCGCGCATAAGGTGCGAGCGGAAGACGACCCGCTCGCCCTCTTCCGGCGCCGGCCGGATGTCCCCCTTCGGCGCGACGCGGGCGCGCACGAGGTCCGCGCTGGGAAGACGACGTGTCTGGCAGAGGAACTTGATGTGTTCCTCCTCTACCTCCGAGCCGTCCCACACGCCGGAGCGCACGGCAGGGGCCGCGGCGGAGGAGGAGCTCATCGCCGTGGTATGGTGTGCTCTGGCTCAACAGCGGAGGAAGGAAGGAGAGAAAGAGGGAGCAAGATGGGGCGGGGGAGCGGGGAAGAAGGGCGCGCGAGCTGTGCCCCTCCGCTTCCCCCGCCTACTTATAGCCCATCGGGCTGAGAAGCCGAGGGGGCGGGCATGGGATTAACTGCGCACGATGTCCCGCACCGCCCCACGATTTGCCCCACGAAGTTACTGTGCGCAGTAACGACGTGGGAAAACCAACTGTCCACGGCCGCAACGGATCCGTCTGTATGCCGAGGCGCGGTAGTGGCGGGCCCCGCCGGACGGCCCGCCCCGTCGCGCGCGTGGGCAGGCAGACTATTCTCCCCACGTGGCGCCACATGATAGGACCGCCTTGACAGCGGCGGGGAGGTGTATCAGGCACGCCGCCTGGTTTCCCGCCGCGACTTTCGAACTAAGGCCCTTTACCGAAACTCCGACTTTCGACAGTCGGCCCAAGGAAAGACGGCAGCCGAGTCTCAGAGTCTGCACTTATAAAGATTGAAGCTTCCGAAGCCCCACAATGCAGCGACCACCGGGCTTCACCAGCTTCGGGGACTACTGTCGGAGTAATGGGCCACGGGTAGGCTAACCCGAGCCCCAAGACCTTTCAAGACATCGGGGCTGTCACATCCCTAGCTTCTGGTGCTGCCTAGTGTTTGCATCATGTTTAAATTTTTGAAACTTGAATTGAGGAAATTTGGAAGCCTCAAAAACTTAAATAAAAGAAGGGCAAAAACCCTAAAATCTCATTCATTGTTCCAAAATGCTCTTCTTAAATGTTTAATATTTTTGGCAAGGGTTTTGATCCAAACCAAAAATAATGAACATTTTAAAAGGATTTATTTTTGGGACTTTGAATTTAAATCATTAGCTATTTGAATTTGAATTATATTCATATAATTAGAATATAATTTCAAATACCCCTGAAATATTTTATGAGCTTTTGGAAAAGTCCATCTAGCAAATAAAAATATTCAGAGGAGTTTTTGACATTGTTTGAATTATTTTAAATTCAAAACAGTGGAAAAACAAATTAAAAAAAAAAAAGAAAACAGAACAGAAATATAAAAAAACAGCAGAAGCCTACCTGGGCCACCTACCTGTAGCCACCTAGCGCCCCACCTAGCGCCAGCAACCGGCCCAGCTCCTGTGCTGGCAGCCCACCGGTGCGGCCCAGCCCACCAGGCGCCTTCCCCTCTCGCCTTCCTCCTCGTGCCAGTAGGTAGAGGAGGGACACCGCGACGCCGCCGCGCGCGCCACCTCCACCCTGCTTTGGCCACCTCCTGCTTCGCGCTGGAGGCTCGTCCTCTTCCCTGACCCCGTGCCTGGATGACGCCGCGCTGCCCCGACTCCCTCTCGCACTCTCCCTCGCCTCATCGTCTCCTCTGCTGTCTCTCCCTCTCTGCCCGAGCGGAGCTCGTCGCCACCGACGCCGTTCGCCGCGGCCACAGCCACCCCCTCGCCCCCTCTTCGCATCCCTGAGCTCCATCCCGACCCCATGGAGCTGCACACCGACGCACGCGACCAGAGGAGGCCCCAGTTGACCGGAGCATCGTCGTCTTCATCTCCGGTGCCCGGAGATCACTGCCGTAAATTCGCGTCGTCCAGAGCTTCCCCGACCTCGTCGTCGACTCTGCTAGTCCCTAGATGAGCTCCTCTCCATTTCCCCCCTGTGCCCTTCCTCTAGCGCGTCATCTAGCACCGATTCCGCCATGGCCGAAGCTCGCCGTCCGCCATGGCCGCTGGACCTGCTGCTGCGGGGCCTTCCTCGACCGCGCTGCTGTTCTTCGTGCTCCTGGAACACCGTAGTTGCTGATCCGCTGCTCGCTTTGATCGCCCGCTTGCTCCAACACCGCGCTAGTGCACCTCCGAACTCCGGTCGCTGCCCAACTCGCCGCCACCGCCGCTACAGCTCGCACTAGCGCCAGCCACCACAACCGCTGGATGCGCACGAGTCCCAACTCACCGTAGAACCCAACCGCGCCTTAAACCATGCCCTGTGGGCGATTCCCGAGCCTCCGCCGCGTCTGGTCGTTGCCGGCGGCTAGACGCCGGTGGATTAACCCCGGTTGACCAGGGATTTGACCCCCCTGGGTCACTGACGTGTGGGCCCGGCCCCTGCTAACTTTTGGTTAAATTAATAACTAGTTTTAGTTAAGCCACTGACTCACTGACATGCGGGCCCCGCCCAGCTAACCAAGTTAGTTAGGGTTAATCTTAATCAGGTTAGTTAGTCCAGACACTGACACGCAGGGTCCACAGGTCAGTTTGACCTGGACGGCGCCTGTTGACCTGCTGAGGTCAGCATGAGGTCATGCTGACGCAATAATTCCTTTCTGGAATTAAAATAAATTAGGAAATGATTTGTAAATTCCAGAAAATTGTATAAACTTCTAAAATTCATAGAAATTCAACCGTAACTCCAAATTAAATAAATTATATATGAAAAATTATCAGAAAAATTCAAGGATTCCATCTGTACTATTTTCATGCATGTTAGAACAATTTATAGCTACTGTTTGGCACAAATCAATTAAATGGCATTTGAATAATCACATATGGAGTTTGAATTTGAATCTTGTATTCAAACCAACTTCATTTAATCTGTTGCTAGTTGCATTAGCTCAAACACATTCATATTGCCATGTCATGAGCATGCATCATATTGTGCATTGCATTGATTGTATTTCTTCTTTGTTGCCGGTATCTGTTCCCTCCCGGTAGACGATGTTCCGACGTTGTGATCGTTGACACTGATGAAGACTCAATGTTATCTTCAGAAGTGCCAGGCACGCAAAACCCCCTTGTTCATTCCGATAAAATCCCACTCTCCCGCTCCTGCTCTCTTTTACTGCCTTAGGACAACAATGACATATTTGCTACTTGCTGTGGTAGTTGAACCCCTTTATCCTCTGCATGACCTGTCATTGCCATAGTAAATAGATGAAACCCACTAGCATGAGTAGGAGTTGTTTGAGCCCTGTTGTGCCTACTCATTCATGTTTGTTTGTCATGCCTGCTATTGCTTAGAGTTGAGTCAGGTCTGATTCATCGGGGATGAATCAGAGGTGTGTGAACATGTCCTACTGTGTGTGAGCTAAGTGTGTGAACACGATTTGGTAAAGGTAGCGGTGAGAGGCCATGTAGGAGTACATGGTGGGTTGTCTCATTGCAGCCGTCCTCAGGAACTGAGTTCTGTGTTTGTGATCCATGATCAGTTACTACCACACATTGGGCTCCGGGCGCTCCAAGCTCTCTCGACTTATTAATCAACATGATCTCTGTCCAGGAGTTGCAACTAGTTTATGGTGTTTGTAGGTAGTGTTAGTAGTCTACCAAGTGGCACCCGGTACAGGTGGGCTTGGGACAGACTAGGGACAGTGGCACGGTGTACCAAGCGTACATCCACCCGTCGAGGTGGGCTTGGGAACCCTGCACACATCGTTTGGGGCCGTAAGCGACACCCCGGCCGGATCTCCTTGCGGATGGAACCCGAATAGGCGATAAACCTGGACTAGAGACTTGTTCGGTTAGTCAGGTCGTGGCCAACTCCCTCGCCCGGCTTCCGCTTGAAGGTTTCCGAGGTACATGACGTGTACAAGGCGATAAGTGGCGAAAGCGTGTGTGAAGAAGTACACCCCTGCAGGGTTATCATTATCTATTCGAATAGCCCGATTCCTCGGATATGGAAACTGGGACCCCTTGCATAGTTCATAGACAAGTGAAAGTGGATACTCTAAAATACGCAAGATAAGCGTGAGTGCTATGGATGGCATTCTCGTAGGGAGACGGGAGCGGATCCATAGTGGTGTATTGATATGGTGAATATGTGGACTCGTGTGCGCCACCTCAAAAGAGTTACTTGCAGTCGTAGTCCAGGATAGCCACCGAGTCAAAGCTGGCTTGCTACAGTTAAACTCCACCACCCCCTTTGTTGATAATGATGCATATGTAGTTACTTCTGATGTAAGTCTTGCTGGGTACATTTGTACTCACGTTTGCCTATTTTATGTTTTTGTAGAGAGACTTCAGTCTCGCTAGTAGTTCCGCTTGGACTTCGACGTTTAGCTTGTTACCTCAGCTACGATCTTGTGCCTCAACAGGATTTGGTAGATAGTCAGCCTTCTCAGCCTTTTTCATTTATAGATGTCTGTACTCAGGCATGATAGCTTCCGCTTGTGCTTTGATTTGTATGCTCTGAATGTTGGGTCATGAGACCCATGTTTGTAATATCTCGCTCCTCGGAGCCTATTGAATAAATACTTGAGTTGTAGAGTCATGTTGTGATGCCATGTTGTATTTGCACATATCGAGCATATTGTGTGTATGTTATTGAAATGCTTGGTATGTGTGGGATCTGACTATCTAGTTGTTATTCCTTAGTAGCCTCTCTTACCGGGAAATGTCTCCTAGTGTTTCCACTGAGCCATGGTAGCTTGCTACTGCTTCGGAACACTTAGGCTGGCCGGCATGTGTCCTTCTTCGTTCCTGTGTCTGTCCCTTCGGGGAAATGTCACGCGATGAATACCGAAGTCCTGTTAGCCCGCTACAGCCCGGTTCACCGGAGTCCTGCTAGCCCAGTGCTACAGCCTGGATTCACTCGCTGATGACCGACACGTTCGATGCTGGGTCATGGATGCCTGTCCCTGTAAGTTAGTGCCACTTTGGGTTCACGACTAGCCATGTCAGCCCGGGTTCTTTGTCATATGGATGCTAGCGACACTATCATATACTTGAGCCAAAAGGCGCAAACGGCCCCGGGCCAGGTAAGGTGGCACCCGTGGGAATACCGTGCGTGAGGCCGCAAAGTGATATGATGTGTTACATGCTAGATCGGTGTGACTTAGGATCGGGGTCCTGACAGGGGCAGGCCGCGCCCCTCAAGCCGAGTCCCAAACGGCGACTCCGAGATAAGCTGACTCTGGGATGGCGGCCTCTCGAGAGGCCGACTCCAAGCTGGCGACCTTCAAGGAGGCCGACTTTGGAGAGTCGGCCCGTGGCTCCTCCTTCATCCCGAAGTACGATGTGGGGTACGGTCACGACGTGGCCGTCTCCCCCCTGCTCACGAAGGGCCGGCATGGCTACAGTGAGCCGTATCGCTGGAAGATCTCCGGCGAGGCGCGACACTGTTGCCATGCCTGCCCTGACCTCAGCCACAGTGCGCAGTACACTATGCCCACGACGCCGGCCTGTACGACCCCAAGGCGGCGGGGCCGCCTGTTAGTGGGTGGACCGAAGGCGGCCTGGGCGCCCGAAGACGGACCCGTGGGAGTCGGCCTTCCTAGAGTCGGCCGACTCCTCCCCAGGGCCCCACGTGCCATTAACCAGACAAGATCGGGAATTCGCGACAGTCATCGCCCGATAGACGGCGGCACTGTTGCCACGACCCGATGACCAAGCCTGCGTCACCAGGAGTGTCGCTACAGTACCAAGCCTGTCCGCGGGACCCGCCAGTCGGCGGGCCCCAGAAGCCGGCGGGAAAGACGGTGGCCTGAGAGACAGACGGCTAGGGCCCGCGCCCAGCCGGATTACTATTGTACCCCTGGGGGTGTAGGCCTATATAAACCCCCCGAGGCACCCATGCAAAGGGTTCGGACCTGAGTAGAGATAGACCAGATAGCATGGGAGGAGAGAACTAGCCTTGCTTTCTCCTGCCTCCCAAAACAGCTCTAGGAGCACCATTGTAGTCATCTTGTTTGAGTGATCATGCGGAGACCCCGCAGAGCAGCAGTAGGGGTGTTATCTCCTAGGAGAGCCCTGAAGCTGGGTAAGATCCGCCGGCGTGCATGTCTTCGCCTCATCCCGCTTCCAGGCACCGGCGACGTTGTACTCACTCCCACCATGATAAGCCATCCTTTGGCATATGTCGGACCCAACCCCCGACATTTGGCGCCCACCGTGGGGTGAGGTGCACCGTCGTCCAGAGATCTGCTCTGGACGGGAACCCTGTTCCTTCCCGGCGAGCGCAGCCCCCATGCCACAAGTGCGGCTGTTTATCAAATATGAGAGATGGCAAGTCGTCGGCTTCAGCCCCCATGCCACGAGTGCTGGGGTGTTCGGGATAAATTTGGGCACTCTTGTTCCCATATTTGGGTCCATCGAGGGAGGCTCTCAACACAACGAACAAGGAAACCGGACTTATAATGCTTGAACACTCTCACTTAGCCATAGAATTCTATAATTTTAAATTTCGGCGAAGCCCCTAGTTTTCGGAAGGCCGAATTTGGGGCGCTATCCACGCCTTGGCCGGACAGAATCCGGCTCCTCGCTCGAAGCGGCATATGTCTTTAGGGACTCGCAAAGAACCTCTCGAACAGCGACCAACTCTCGCCTCATCATGACGGTCAGTTTTAGCTTTCTCCACTAAGGCGTTAACCCAGCTCAACTGGGGTGCAATCGCAGTGGTTCTCCCAGTGCTACCTTAGCCGATAAAACGGAACGTAAGGTACGAAAACATGGGAGCCGGGCAAACCCAACTATTGACCCAAGAACATGATTTGGAGCCGATGCATATAATGCTATAAGTTCGGGGTGCCGCACTTGTGAAAGTGTTCGGACTTATCACACCATAACGCGGGAAACATAAGCCCTTGGTGTATTTAGCCGTACCAAAATGTACGGATGCAACAAGTCATAGATGAACATATGTGTAAGAAAGAAATGCAATTAGAAGAAAAAATCTGCTGCATTGCTTTATTCAATAAAAACTGTTGTAAGTGCAGGACGATACAAGTGGTGCGGTAAGCAAGGGATGGGACTGTTTAACATGTCCCCCTCCAGGGGTAGGCTACGGCATAATGCATAAAACAGATTTAATGCTCATGATGGAGACCACCTGGATTTATGTTGTAGTCTTTCTCCTTCCCTGGCTGTTGCGTCGTGGGTTCGGCATGTCTGCTGCCGGACAAGGCCTCTGACGAACGGAGTCCTGTAGGTAAAAAATAAAAGGAAAAGAAAAAGAAATGACACACTTAAGAGCCCCTGGTGTGGTTGAGCCGTAGTCTGAGCTTATCATGGTCGAGCCCCTTGCCCCATGCCCATGGTATCTTCAGAGCGTAATGGAGTACGCGAAGGGTCTGTCTTAATGTTTTACAGGGGCTGGGGTTGGGGCCGCACTGCTACGCGTGCTCGGAACGTGCCAGGTGGTCGTGTTGTAGGTTACTCCAGGCACGCTTAGCTGTGTCTGGCCGCTTGGCAGCCGGACTCGAGAATTGCCTTAAAAGGCTGCTTTGTACTTCTGCCGCGAGAGCCGCTGTATGTTCCTCCGTTCGGAGGGAGCGTTCGGTGTTTCCGTTGACCGTGATGACTCCTCTAGGGCCTGGCATCTTGAGCTTGAGGTATGCGTAGTGCGGCACCGTGTTGAACTTTGCGAACGCGGTACGTCCGAGCAAGGCATGATAGCCGCTGCAGAACGGGACTATGTCGAAGATTAACTCCTCGCTTCGGAAGTTATCCGGGGATCCTAAGACCACTTCCAGTGTAACTGAGCCTGTACAATTGGCTTCTACACCTGGTATGACGCCTTTAAAGGTCGTCTTGGTAGGTTTAATCCTTGAGGGGTCTATGCCCATTTTGCGCACCGTGTCCTGATAAAGAAGGTTTAGGCTGCTGCCGCCGTCCATCAGGACTCTGGTGAGATGAAATCCATCGACGATTGGGTCTAGAACCAATGCGGCGAACCCACCATGGCGAATGATGGTGGGGTGGTCCCTTCGGTCAAAGGTGATCGGGCAAGAGGACCATGGATTGAACTTTGAGGCAACTGGCTCCATCACGTATACATCCCTGAGTGCACGCTTCCGCTCCCTTTTGGGTATGTGCGTGGCATATATAAGTTTCACCATCCGCACCTGTGGGGGGAAACCCTTCTGTCCTCTATTGTTTGGCGGTCGGGTCTCTTCCTCATCGTCGCTATGTAGCCCCTTGTCGCTGTTTTCGGCAATTAACTTGCCTGCCTGCTTGAACACCCAACAGTCCCTATTGGTGTGGTTAGCTGGCTTTTCAGGGGTGCCATGTATCTGGCACAAGCGGTCGAGAATTCGGTCCAAATTGGACGGACCCTGAGTTGTTCTTTTGAATGGCTTTTTCCGTTGACCGGGTTTAGAGCCTCTGAATCCGGCATTGACTGTCGTATCCTCACTATTATCGCTGTTAATGGCGTTTGTTTTTGTTGCGACGCGACCTGCCACTATGGTCCTTGATATCCGGACTGCCAAAATTTTTGTTGAGGTTGTTGTTGCATGCTAGCCAGCTGTCCTCACCCGCACAGAAGTGGGTCATGAGTGATGTAAGGGCTGCCATGGATTTCGGCTTTTCCTGTCCCAGGTGCCGGGCAAGCCACTCGTCGCGGATGTTATGCTTGAAGGCTGCGAGGGCCTCGGCATCCGTACAATCGACGATTTGGTTTTTCTTGGTTAAGAACCGTGTCCAGAATTGTCTGGCCGATTCGTCTGGCTGCTGAATTATGTGGCTTAGGTCATCTGCATCTGGTGGTCGCACGTATGTGCCTTGGAAGTTATCGAGGAATGCGGCTTCCAGGTCCTCCCAACTCTCGATTGACTCTGCTGGCAAGCTGTTAAGCCAGTGTCGTGCTGGTCCTTTAAGTTTGAGTGGGAGATATTTGATGGCTTGGAGATCGTCTCCGCGGGCCATGTGGATGTGGAGGAGATAGTCCTCGATCCAGATCGCGGGGTCTGTTATGCCATCATAAGATTCAATATTGACGGGTTTAAACCCTTCTGGGATTTGATGATCCATTACCTCATCTGTGAAGCACAGTGGGTGTGCGGCGCCTCTGTAGTGGGCGATATCGCGATGGAGCTCAAAAGAGCTTTGTTTGTTGTGTTCGGCCCGGCCGGACTTACTGTGTCCGGGGTGACGGTGATCGTCACGTATCGTGGGGCGCCCACATGATCCATAGATCAATCTTGATTGTCTTGCCTTATCCTCCAATATGTCTCGCAGGTCCAGAGTGTTCCCCTGTGGCCTTCTGCTTTTTGAGCGATGCTGGGGTACGGGTCTAGTGAAGGGCCTTGAGGCCTCTCTGTCGCGACCACGGGGTGGTCGATCAGCCGTCTTGTCTCCTGGTAAAGCGGGATCGTATGCCTCCACCACTAATAGGGGGAGTAGCTTACGTTTGGGGTAGATTTTGGAGGGGCGTTTGAGTTCATGCTCTTCGGCCGTGAGGACTTCGGTCCATCTGTCGGCTAGCAGATTTTGATCATCTCTAAGATGCTGCTTCTTTTTCTTGAGGCTGTTTGCCGTGGCCATAAGCCTGCATTTGAAACGCTCCTGTTCGACGGGATCCTCAGGCACGACGAATTCATCGTCGTCGAGGCTTGCCTCGTCTCCGGAGGGAGGCATATAGTCCTCTACCTCTTCTTCAGCCGCTCTCTCATGAGGACTAGCGTCCCCCTCCTCCTGTGCTGGATCTTGCTGGAGTGGGTTGTCTTTGGCGCTATCCGGTGTATTATTATCTCCGGTGCCGGAATCCTCATTCTTGCTATGGCGGGATTTAGAGCGGCGCCGCTGACGCTGGCTCTTGGGCTGTTTCTTGGAGGGGTCATCCTCCGCTATTCCTTCGCCGTTCCCATCCTTTGGGATATCCACCATGTATATGTCGTATGAAGAGGTGGCTTTCCAGTGCCCGATGGGCGCTGGTTCTTGGTCGTCTCCGGCATCGTCGTCCATACCGTCGATGTCGTCAGAGTCGTAATCTAGCATGTCGGTTAGATCGTCGACAGTGGCTACCAAGTGGGTGGTGGGTGGGCTCTGAATTTCTTCGTTGTCCGCATCCCAACCGTCCTGGCCGCAATCCGGCCAGGCCTCTCCTGATAACGAGAGGTACTTTAGCGAACTCAAGATGTCGCCAAAAGGTGAGTGTTGAAAGATGTCCGCCGCGGTGAACTCCATGATCGGCACCCAATCGGATTCGACTGGAGGGGGCGCGGGAGGTCTGGAGTCCGGCACCTCAGAGTCACGAGCTTCATGGGGGACAAGAACGGTGTTCGGCTCAATCACCGTAGAGGTTGCAGCCCCCGAGGCGGTGTCTAGCCATCCATCCATGGTCTGCGCAGCCGGCTCCGAGTCGAAGATCGGAGCGGGTTCGAGTGCGGCCTCCAGGGTACAGTCCGGCTGCAGAGCTAAATCATGCCCATCGTGACAGTACGGCACGCTCGGCCGTGGCTCGAATCCGTCGAGGATCAAGTCCCCGCGGATGTCAGCCGTGAAGTTCAAACTTCCAAATCTGACCTGATGGCCAGGGGCGTAGCTTTCGATCTGCTCCAGCTGGCCAAGTGAATTGGCCCGCAGTGCGAAGCCGCCAAATACGAAGATCTGTCCGGGGAGGAAGGTCTCACCCTGGACTGCATCGTCGTTGATGATCGAAGAAGCCATCGAGCCTATCGATGACGACACAGAGGAACTCTCAATTAAAGCACCAATGTCGGTGTCAAAACTAGTGGATATCGGGTAGGGGGTCCCGAACTGTGCATCTAGGCGGATGGTAACAGGAGACGAGGGACATGATGTTTTTACCCAGGTTCGGGCCCTCTTGATGGAGGTAAAACCCTACGTCCTGCTTGATTAATATTGATGATGTGGGTTACAAGAGTAGATCTACCACGAGATCAAGGAGGCTAAACCCTAGAAGCTAGCCTATGGTATGATTGTTGTTCGTCCTATGGACTAAAGCCATCCGGTTTATATAGACACCGGAGAGGGCTAGGGTTACACAGAGTCGGTTACAATGGTAGGAGATCTACATATCCGTATCGCCGAGCTTGCCTTCCACGCCAAGGAAAGTCCCATCCGTACACTGGACGAAGTCTTCAATCTTGTATCTTCATAGTCTTGGAGTCCGGCCGATGATGGTAGTTCGGCTATCCGGACACCCCCTAGTCCGGGACTCCCTCAAGGGGGATCCCCTAGGATTTCAACATGTAAGTTGTGTTTCGGAATAGGACCTTGTTGAAGGAATACTTCATCAATTTCCCTTCTTTCTTCCATAAACATATCATTTTCATGGTCTAGCAAATATTGTTCTAACGGATCAGTAGGAGGTATGGCAATAGAAGCACGACCAATAATTTCATCCTTACTAGGCAATTCTTTATCACGGGGTTGTCTACGAAACTTGGCAAAATTAAACTCATGACACATATCCCTTAAGCCAATTGTAACAACATCCTTCTTGCAATCAATCTTAGCATTAATAGTATTCAAGAAGGGTCTACCAAATATAATGGGACAAAAGTCATCTTGTGGGGAACCAAGAACAAGAAAATCAGTAGGATATTTAGCTTTCCCACACAAGACTTCGACATCTCTAACAATCCCAAATGGCTTAATAGTATCTCTATTGGCAAGCATAATTGTAACATCAATATCTTCCATTTCAGCGAGTGCAATATCATGCATAATTTCGTTATATAGGGAAATAGGTATTGCACTAGCACTAGCACCCATATCACATAAGCCATGATAACAATGATCTCCAATTTTAATAGAAATAATAGGCATGCCTACAATGGATCTATGTATCTTAGCATCTCGTCTAGCAATATTAGCAGTTTCACGACAGAAATAAATAACATGCCCATCTATATTCTCATCCAAGAGATCTTTAACCATAGCAATACTAGGTTCAACATTAATTTGCTCAAGAGGTGTATATGTTCAAGTATTACTCTTACGAACAACAGTTGAAGCTTTAGCATGATCCTTTATCCTAACAGGGAAAGGTGGTTTCTCAACATAAGTAATAGGAACAATAGGATCATTATAAGTGATAGTCTTTTCTTCAACTATAATAGGTGCAACTACCTTTACTTCAATGGGAGGATTATATTTAAACCACTTCTCCTTAGGGAGATCAACATGAGTAGCAAAAGATTCACAAAAAGCAGCTATTATCTCAGAGTCAAGTCCATATTTAGCGCTAAATCCACGAAAAGCATCGGTATCCATAAAAGATTTAACACAATCAAACTTAGGTGTCATACCTGAATCCTTACCATTGTCGGAACCCTAATCTTCAGAGTTGCGTTTAATTGTTTCTAATAAGTACCACTTGAATTAAGTAGTCTTCAGCATATAAGAACCAGCACAGGAAGTATCGAGCATGGTGCGATCATTGAGAGAGAGCCGAGCATAAATTTTTTGAATAATCATTTCTCTTGAGAGCTCATGATTGGGGCATGAATATAACATTGACTTAATCCTCCGCCAAGCTTGAGCGATGCTTTCACCTTCGCGAGGACAGAAATTATATATGTAATTACGATCACGATGAACAAGATGCATAGGATAGAACTTCTGTTGAAATTCCAACTTCAATCGTTTATAGTTCCAAGATCCAGTATCAGCACATAGCCTATACCATGTCAATGTGTCGCCCTTCAAAGATAAAGGAAAGACCTTCCTCTTAACAACATCATCGAGAATACCTGCAAGCTTAAATAATCCACAAACTTCATCCACAAAGATAAGGTGTAAATCGGGATGCAATGTACCATCTCCTGCAAAGGGATTAGCTAGCAGTTTCTCTATCATACCCGAAGGAATTTCAAAGTAAACATTTTCAGTAGATTCAGTAGGTTGAGGAGAAACTCTTTGCTCTACTGGTCGGGGAGAAGATACCCCGAACAATCCCCTCAAAGGATTAGTTTCCATAGTAACAAGTGACATAAAATTTCAGCACACTATATAAATGTTTCCTTACCAAGTTCCACTCACCAAAGGCGCTTCACTCCCCGGCAATGGCGCCAGAAAAGAGTCTTGATGACCCAAAAGTATAGGGGATCTATCATAGTCCTTTCAATAAGTAAGAGTGTCGAACCGAACGAGGAGCAGAAGGAAATGACAAGCGGTTTTCAGTAAGGTATTCTCTGCAAGCACTGAAATTATAGGAAACAGATAGTTTTGTGATAAGATAATTTGTAACGGGTAACAAGCAATGAAAGTAAATAAAGTGCAGCAAGATGGCCCGATCCTTTTTGTAGCAAAGGACAAGCCTGGACAATTTCTTAATGAGGAAAGTGCTCCCGAGGACACATGGGAATTATCGTCAAGCTAGTTTTCATCACGCTCATATGATTCGTGTTTGGTACTTTGATAATTTGATATGTGGGCGGACCGGTGCTTTGGTACTGCCCTTTCTTGGACAAGCATCCCACTTATGATTAACCCCTGTTGCAAGCATCCGCAACTACAAAAGAAGTATTAAGGTAAACCTAACCATAGCATGAAACTGGTGGATCCAAATCAGCCCCTAACAAAGCAACACATAAACTAGGGTTTAAGTTCTGTCACTCTAGCAACCCATCATCTACGTATTACTTCCCAATGCCTTCCTCTAGGCCCAAATAATGGTGAAGTGTCATGTAGTCGACGTTCACATAACACCACTAGAGGAGAGACAACATACATCTCATCAAAATATCGAACGAATTCCAAATTCACATGACAACTAATAGCAAGACTTCACCCATGTCCTCAGGAACAAACGTAACGACTCAGAAAGCATATTCATGTTCATGATCAGAGGAGTATTAATATGCATTAAGGATCTGAACATATGATCTTCCACCAAGTAAACCAATTAGCATCAACTACAAGGAGTAATCAACACTACTAGCAACCCACATGTACCAATTTGTGGTTTTGGATATAAGATTGGATACAAGAGATGAACTAGGGTTTGAGAGGAGATGGTGCTGGTGAAGATGTTGATGGAGATTGACCCCCTCCTGATGAGAGGATCATTGGTGATGATTTCCCCCTCCCGGAGGGAAGTTTCCCCGACATAACAGCTCCGCCAGAGCCCTAGATTGGTTCCGCCAAGGTTCCACCTCGTGGCGGCGGAGTTACGTCCCGTGAGCTTGCTTCTTATTTTTTTCAGGGTGAAAGCCTTCATATAGCAGAAGATGGGCACCGGAGGTCCAACAGGGGGCCCAGGAGACAGGGGTGCACCCAGTAGGGGGGCGCGCGCCCCCCACCCTCCTGGCCAGGGTGTGGGCCCCCTCTGGTATGTTCTTCGCTCAATAATTCTTATTAATTCCAAAAGTGACTTCCGTGGAGTGTCAGGATTTTTGGAGCTGTGCAGAATAGGTTTCCAATATTTGCTCCTTTTCCAGTCAGAATCCCAGCTGCCGGTATTCTTCCTCTTCATGATAAACCTTGTAAAATAAGAGAGAATAGCCATAAGTATTGTGATATAACGTGTAATAACAGCCCATAATGCAATAAATATTTGGAAAACTTTGTTTTTTCCACTCTAGCTTTTGCCAATTTTGCTTATGCCACTCTACAATTTGACCTCTCACTTTTGCCACTCTTGGCTTTTGACAATACATCACAAATGCCATTTCATGGCAAAAACGATAATTTTTTATTTCACTTTTTCCACTCTTAGCTTTTGACAATGTATCATAATTGCCACTTTGAAATTTTTTCTTTTGCCACGGAATGGCAAAAGTGATATATTTTCAAAGCTAAGAGTGCCAAAGGTCAAATGTCAAATTCTAGAGTGGCATAAGCAAAGTTGGCAAAAACTAGAGTGGCAAAAACAAAGTTTTCCCATAAATATTGATATAAAAGCATGATGCAAAATGGACGTATCACATAGTTTGGCAGCGATCGTTCTGCAATGACGAGGAGATCACATTAAGTTCAGAGCCTTGTTTAAGGGTGAGGTGTGGACAGGTAAGCGAGAATCCGTGGAGCGGGCGGGACAGGAGTTCCCTGGCCGAGCTCGTATGACACAGACCTCGAGAGTTCGGAGCTGGTTTACGGAGGTGAGTCCGGCTCGATGAGGATAGAGGGAGCCTGGAGTGATTCCGGGCCGGCCGGTGAAATGATCCCCTCCGTATCTCTGGTGTTGAGCTCTATGGCTGCGGAGATTCCAGCGGGCTTTAAACTCCCGTCTTCGGCGAGGAGTTCCGGGTCTGAGGCCAGAGCTGCGGTTGAGGCCGCTGCCGGTGACAAAACCGGCGGATCTCGGGTAGGGGGTCCCGAACTGTGCGTCTAAGGCTAATGGTAACAGGAGGCAGGGGACACAATGTTTACCCAGGTTCGGGCCCTCTCTATGGAGTTAATACCCTACTTCCTGCTTGATTGATCTCGATGAATATGAGTACTACAAGAGTTGATCTACCACGAGATCATAATGGCTAAACCCTAGAAGTCTAGCCTATGAGGTTATGATGATTGTGGCTAAACCCTAGAAGTCTAAACCCTCCGGTTTATATAGACACCGGGGGAAGCTAGGGTTGTAGAAAGTCGGTTACAGAGAAAGGAATCTACATATCCGAATCGCCAAGCTTGCCTTCCACGCAAAGGAGAGTCCCACCCAGACACTGGACGAAGTCTTCTATCTTGTATCTTCATAGTCCAACAGTCCGGCCAAAGTATATAGTCTGGCTGTCCGATGACCCCTTAGTCCAGGACTCCCTCAGTAGCCCCTGAACCAGGCTTCAATGATGACGAGTCCGGCGCACAGATTGTCTTCGACATTGCAAGGAGGGTTCCTTCTCTGAATACTCCAAAGTAAATTTTGAACACAAGAATCGTGTCCGTCTCTACAAAACAAATTCCACACGCACCCATAGAGAATATAATACTTCATGAGTCCAATCCGCTGACAATTTTGGTAGTACAACATGACGTCATTACCCGGCCATTATTTTGAATCATTTTCTAGCCTGCTGCCCTACGTCTCCGGGGTGGTTTTTATTGGCACGTCTTGTCAAAGCAGAGATCGTGTCCCCTTATTACGGGATTTTCATCAACACGGGCATGGGTAACCCAATCGTTCTATTGGCATAATTCCTTGGGAATAGGCATGTTTTAAGGCCACGGAGGGGACACTTGATATCCATCGCCTTTACAAAGGGGTTAGGGCCTGTCCTCTTTCTTTTGTGCTAGTTCTTCCCTCTGCCTCCCTCCTCAAGTTTCAACACTCAAGGGTCAATCTAGTTGCTTCAAGCCTCCAGCCATGTTCGGACCCAGCCTTCAAGGCTGGTGGATGGCCTCTTCTGTCACAGAGGAAGATATCTCAAAGCTTACGGAGGCAAGATACTTGACTGCGGAAATCTACCACGGGCTTCCTACTCAAGGGCAGGTTATTCCTACTCCCAGATCCAATGAGAGGGTCGTGTTCATCTCTCACTTCCTCCGAGGGCTTGGGTTTTCTCTCCATCCCTTTGTTCGAGGACTTATGTTTTATTACAGGCTAGATTTCCATGATCTAGCTCCAGACTCCTTCCTCCACATCTCGGTGTTCATTACCATGTGTGAGGCCTTCCTCCATATCTCCCCACACTTCGGCTTATGGCTCAAGACCTTTAGCGTGAAACCGAAGGTAATCGGCGGGAAACGAGCGGAGTATGGAGGCGCTTCAATAAGCAAGCTTATCAACTCCACTTGGCCAAAGGGCTCCTTCGCAGAATCTTCTGATTTATGGCAACGGGAGTGGTTTTACATCATCGAACCCCGCTGTACAAAGCGGGTAGCTGCTCCTGTGTTTTGGTCCGGTCCTCCGCCACAACTCGCATCGTGGATTAACAAAGAGATGGACTGGGGATCTACAGACGAAGTACAGACACTGCAAAGCCGCATCCACAGACTTATTGAGAAGGACACCAGTCTCATCGATGTAATCCAAGTAATGTTAGTCTGCCGGATCCTACCCTGTTAGCGACGCCCTCTCCACATGTGGGAATTTAATCCGGAAGGTCCACGGACTCTTAAGTACCTCTCTAGCACGATGCTCAAAGAGATGTGGAAATTGTTCTTCGGCCCACGAAAACAGTTGTCGGATACTACAGAAGACATCGGTCTTGACTGCAACAATCCGGATACTCTGGTAAGTACTCGACCCCCGAACACGAGTTATTTAAATTATTCATTACAATGTACTGATAAAACTCTATAGGGCCAGGGCTGGCTAAAGAAGGCGGAGAGAATCAGGTGTTCGGCTCCACTTCACAAAGATACTACTGATCCGTTGTTAACAATGATGCTAGCTCTGGCGCCGTATCAAGTGTCGGAGGGGGAAGATAAAGAAGAGGACAAAGAGGCCCAAGGCAGCTTCCACTCTGGAGGCTCACTAGGAAATTCGTTTGGGGAGATTAGAACTCCCGCTTCCAATGGTGGAAGGGAAGGGCAAACTGACATCCCTTCTCCCCATGGGAAGAAGAGAGCTGCTTCCGAAGACTCGGAAAGAGAAGCTCGTAAGCGGGGGAAGGTATCCCAGTCAGGGGGTGATATTGAAACGCAGTCATCCCACAAAGATAGGCCCTCAGCCGCATCGTAAGTGAATCCGGGTGTTTTAAACATGTCCCGTTCTTTCCTAGCTATAAGGGTAATATTTTAAACTCATGTTTGCAGTCCGACACGCAACCTTCCTCAACAGTCCTCCTCTTCGGGGGATTTACTTCGGGAGATGATGGAGAGCGAGATGCCTCCACAGATCTCCCTGCCTGATGAGGCAGATGACGCTGAGGTGTCGTCCCAGAGGATCCCTCCCGATCTGCAAGCGGCGCAAGGGACAGTGAGGACCGGGGCCCAAGGTAATACTTCGGCCGCCCAGGGTCCAGGGTGTGCGGCCCCTACAGGGAACAACAAAAGTCCTAGACTATCAGGTGTCCAAGGGACGCCAAATGCTTTGATGGACATTTTGCAACATGCCTCCGTCTCAGAATAACATCATACCTTGATGGGTATGGTGTTAGAAAGAGTTTGGTCCGCGAAAAGCGGATTGAATGAAGCCTTTTCAAGCCTACTAAGAGGCTTCGAGGTACGTGGTGTAATTTAAGTTATATTGTAAGTGCAAATTGCACCTGTGTATGGATAGTAGCCCCTAAGACTCTGGTTGACATCCGAAGGAATGCGATCAGAGGATCAAATATATGCCCAGGAATTGAGATGACTAATTGAAACATAGGTTGTTACATCCGTGGGGACTGCCCAAGCTATCGAGGTAGCACATTTGAAGCAGAAAGTTGTTGTGGCGGATAATGACATCACGCTTATGAATAGGTGTCTCGACAAGGCGCAAGGTATGTCTCTGGGGCACTCAGTACATGCTAGTATTGTGAAATGAGCATGATAGTGAAAAGTTGTATATGCATAACTGCAGATAGTGCCGCCGCATTTGAGACCCTTTGGGCAGAACTTTCCCGGGCCAAGGAGCAAGCCAGATGAGTAATGTGGTTGTTGAAAAGATAGCCGCCGAATTAAAAGTGGAGCAGACCGCTCGTCAGCAGTGGGAGGAGAGGATATCCACCATGGCACTTGAGTTGAAGAATGCCACTAGCCGATGCCATGATCTTGAGAAAGATAACAAAGCCAAAGTGGCCGAACTGGAAAAGGCCTTCCAAGAGGCGAAGGAAGCCCGGTCTGAGTCTAGAGCAGCTTGGGAGGAGAGCCGACAAGCTGGGGAGATCGCGGCTGGTAAGCCCTTTTTATTGCAAACTAAGTTTGGCGATCCGAAGTATGTGCCTCTTAATCAACGGTGGAGTTCTCTGGACCCCTTTATGGACCTACCGAAGAGTGCTGCCGATGCGAATTAGTTTTTCCACGCGCAAGAAGGACATGCAATGGAAAATATGTTTTGGTCGCAATTTGACACGCCGAAGCGTCCACTGTTGAATGAACAGATGGCCCAATGGGCCGAGCTCCACAAGATATCCGACACTGCCACTGAACCCATTCCGGATAGTTATTTCGGTTTGGTGCGGCGGCTTGTCAATGCGGTGTCGCGTATCGACGCTGTGAAGCGGTCAACGTGCATAGAAGGTGCACGGATGGCCCTTGCCCGTGTCAAGATATACTGGGCGAAGATGACGGCCACCGATATTGTAGCGCAGAGTCCACCCGAAGGCAAGGACCTTAACATGCCAGAACATTACTTTGAAGATGTCCTAGAGGGTGCCCGCTTAATAGAGGGTCAGTGCTCGAAAAATATTATGTTCGAGTGAGGTGTATCAAAATTGTAATAACAATATTATGATACATTTAAGGCTATGCTTTTATACTTTTTGCTTGAAAAGTTATAGTGCCTCCTGTGCGGTCGTCTTATATATATTCAATCTGAAAGTTTGCAGTCGTCAGCTTCAGCCCCCTTGCGTATAATGCAGGGGTGTTCGGAAAAGCACTTTATCACACTTGACCAAACGTCTTGGTCTGTGAAGGAGGTGTTAGTGCGGCGAACGAGGCAATCAGACTATAGAGCTTTAACACTTTCACTTAGCCATAGGAGTTTGACGGTGAGGCTACTATATAGCCCATGGTATGTCCGTGGTTATCCACATACGGTGCGATTACATACGTGACCAGAATAATGGTCCTTCTTTTAACACGGAGGAATCGTGAAGATTCCAATGAGTCATCGAGTGGTTGACCAGTTCTCGCCGCATCATGGCAGTCAGTTTTCGGCTTTCTCTACTAAGGTGCTCATCCGGGCTAGCCGGGACACAATTGCAGTAGTTCTCCCTTTACTACCCTAGCCGATATAGCGAAACGTAATGTAGCAAGCACAGGAGCCGGGCAACCCAAATATTGACCAAAGACATGATTCGGAGCTGATGCAGACAAGGCCAAACTCGCGACGCCGAACACTCCCTATAGGTGTTCAGACTTTACAGTATACACCGGGCTGGATACAGGCCCTGGTGATAAAACCATGGTATCAAGGCTCATGTGGCAATCCGACATGGGGGAAGAGCGCGGGTGGTGAGAGCATAAATCTCAAAACATAGTACGAACCAGGCTGCTTCTATAACATCCACTTTAGTACGGCGAGCCGTATGTTTACAGATGATGCTGGTATCTTTCTTGGACATTTTACATGCCAGGAAAGTATAAAACAGCAAGAGATAAAAAGGTTTACACAAGGTCTTAATCTAAAAAAGAAACCTTAATGCGGGGCCCTGCTGCGCATCTGCACCTTTGTCTCCGTTGTGAAGTGTCCTTGGAGGGTATAGTATGATGGCCATCTGTAAAAAAGGAAAAGAGACCAGGTAAAAGAATCTGGTGTGGCTGTGAGTAAAGCTAGTTCATTTTAATGAACCGTGAAGGATAACTTCTAGGGTCCTAATAGGGTCGAGCCGAACTATGGACCTTTTGTGTGCAGAGTGCCCCCGAAGCCGCCCAAGGAATTTTGAATATATCTCCTTATGGGGCGGTCGATGGGGGCATAGCTGCTAATCAAGCTCAGGTTTATCTAAGCTGTCGCACTGAGTTGTGCGCTGGACACGTTTAGCTGTGTCTGCGGTCTTAACGATCGATGAGCTGTTTGGCTTGAATAGGCCGTTTTGTGCTTCGACTGCTAGAGTCACCGTCTATTCCTCTATGCGGAGAGAGCGCTCCATATTTCCACTAACCGTAATGACGCCACGAGGTCCAAGCATTTTGAGTTTTAGATAAGCATAATGCGGGACTGCATTAAAACGGGCGAAGGTCGTTCTTCCGAGTAGTGCGTGATAGCCTCTTAGGAACGGAGCAATGTCGAAGATTAGTTCTTTGCTTCGAAAGTTGTTCGGCGAGCCGAATACAACATCCAATGTTAGAGAGCCAGTGTAGCGGGATTCCACGCCCAGTATAACTCCTTTAAAGGTAGTGATGCTTGGCTTGATTCTTGATGGGTCTATCCCCATCTTGCGGACAGTGTCCTGATATATTAGATTGAGACTGCTGCCGCCGTCCATGAGGTCTCGAGTGAGGTGGTATCCGTCGATTATTGGGTCGAGCACTAGGGCAACCGAACCTCCGTGACGGATACTAGTCGGGTGATTGCTACGTCTTGAGCTTGCATTGGTTTTCCTTGAAGAGGAAAGGGTGATGCAGCAGAGTAGTGTAAGTATTTCCCTCAGTTTTTGAGAACCAAGGTATCAATCCAGTAGGAGGCTCCTCAAAAGTCCCACGCACCTACACAAACAAACAAAGAACTCGCAACCAACGCAATAAAGGGGTTGTCGATCCCTTCACGGCCACTTGCAAAAGTGAGATCTCATAGAGATAGTATGATAAGATAAATATATTTTTGGTATTTTATAATATAGATGCAAAAATTAAAGATGAAAATAAAAGTAGATTGGAAGCAAATATGATAAGAGATAGACCCGGGAGCCTTAGGTTTCACTAGAGGCTTCTCTCAAGATAGCATAAGTATTACGGTGGGTGAACAAATTACTGTCGAGCAATTGATAGAAAAGCGAATAATTATGAGATTATCTAGGAATGATCATGTATATATGCATCACGTCCGCAACAAGTAGACCGACTCCTGTCTGCATCTACTACTATTACTCCACACATCGACCGACTACTGCCTGCATCTAGAGTATTAAGTTCATAAGAACAGAGTAACGCCTTAATTAAGAAAGATGACATGATGTAGAGGGATAAACTCATGCAATATGATATAAACCCCATCTTTTTATCCTCGATGGCAACAATACAATATGTGTCTTGCAACCCTTTCTGTCACTGGGTAAGGACACCACAAGATTGAACCCAAAGCTAAGAACTTCTCCCATGGCAAGAAAGATCAATCTAGTAGGCCAAACCAAACATATAATTCAAAGAGACTTGCAAAGATAACTCAGTCATACATAAAAGAATTCAGAGGAGATTCAAATATTTCTCATTGATAAACTTGATCATAAACCCACAATTCATCGGATCTCGACAAACACACCGCAAAAAGAGATTACATCGAATAGATCTCCACAAGAGAGGGGGAGAACTTTGTATTGAGATCCAAAAAGAGAGAAGAAGCCATCTAGCTAATAACTATGGACCCAAAGGTCTATGGTAAACTACTCACAACTCATCGGAAGGGCTATGGTGTTGATGTAGAAGCCCTCCATGGTCGATTCCCCCTTCGGTGAAGCACCGACGATGGCTCCAAGACAGGATCTCGCGGGTATAGAAGGTTACGGCGGTGGAAATTTTGTTTCGGGTGCTCCCTGGATGTTTTCGGGGTACGTAGGCTTATATAGGAGGAAGAAGTATGTCGGTGGCCGCCCGAGGGGCCCACGAGATAGGGGGGCGCCCTGTAGGGGGGGGGGCCTACCCTCTCATGGCCGCCTCGGCTGCTTCTTGACTTCCACTCCAAGTCCTCTAGATCACGTTCGTTCCAAAAATCACGCTCCCGAAGGTTTCATTCCGTTTGGACTCTATTTGATATTCCTTTTCTTGAAAATACTGAAATAGGCAAAAAAACAGCAATACTGCCTAGGCCTCCGGTTAGTAGGTTAGTCCCAAAAATGATATAAATGTGTAAAATGAAGCCTATAAACATCCAAAAGGGGTAATATAATAGCATGGAACAATAAAAAATTATAGATACATTGGAGACGTATCAATGATCCCTGTGATCAAAGGTGATCGGACAGGTTGACCATGGGTTGAACTTGGGGGCGACGAGCTCAACAGCGTAGACATCAGGATATGAGTGACGTAGATCATGTTCACTGTTTTGATTTCCGGTGGGAATTTCTTTTGTCCCCCTGTGTTTGGCTGGCGAGGTCCATCCTCGTCTTCGCTCTGAGGTCCCTTCCCTTTGTGTTTGGCGTTGGTTTGCCAGCCTGCTTGAAGACCCAACATTCTCTGTTGGTATGATTAGCTGGTTTATCGGGAGGGCCGTGGATCTGGCAGGGCCTGTCTAGGATTTTGTGCAGGTTAGATGGACTGTCCTTGCTGCCTTTAAATGGCTTCTTCTGTTGACCAGGTCTTGAGCCCGTGAATCTGGCGTTTACCACTGTATTGTCTAGGCTTTCTTCATTGTTCCGACGTTTGTTTTTCTTGTGTTGTGGTTTTCCGTTGCCATCCCTGACTTCAGATGTGCTGGGATCACTCGTGCTACTACGTGCTAACCAGCTATCTTCGCCCGCGCAAAAGCGGGTCATGAGCGTAGTTAAGGCGGACATTGTCCTTGGCTTTTCCTGGCCGAGGTGTCTGGCCAGCCATTCGTCTCGGACAATGTGTCTGAAGGCCACTAAGTCTTCGGCGTCCGGACAGTTGACAATTTGGTTCTTCTTAGTGAGAAAGCTTTTCCAAAGCTTACGGGCTGATTCTCCGGGTTGTTGGATTATGTGGCTTAGATCGTCTGCATCCGGAGGGAGGACATAGGTCCCTTGGAAATTGGCCCGGAAAGCATCCTCAAGTTCTTCCCAGCTTCCGATGGAATTTTCTGGGAGGCTTTTCAGCCAGTACCAAGCTGGTCCTTTTAGCTTGAGGGGTAAATATTTAATGGCGTGGAGATCATCTCCGCGAGCCATGTGGATGTGAAGAATAAAGTCTTCTATCCAAACCGAGGGGTCCGTTGTTCCATCATATGCCTTGATGTTTAGAGGTTTGAACCCTTCTGGAAAATCAAGTTCCAGTACCTCATCGGTGAAGTATAGGGGGTGTACGGCACCCCTGTATCTGGCTGTGTCGTGGATTTGGTCCGACGGTTGCATTGTTCGGTATTGGTTCCAAGCTGGTAAGTGGCTGGCATATTTTATTTGATGATCATGATCTCGTGTAGGAGTACATTCCCTGGATCCATAGATGGACCTGGTTTTGCCAGCTTTTTTGTCCATGTCCTCATGTAGATCGTGTTTCTTGTCCTGGGCTGCAGCCTTCCTTCCTTTGTAGGGAGGGGGGACGGGCTTATGTACGGCATTGCTAGCCGCTCTGTCACGACCGCGAGGTGGTCGGTCCGGCCAGTCAGCCGTATTGTTTTTGGCGGTATAGGCACAATAGCCTCGTCGTCGAATTCGGGCAGCAGCTTACGTTCGGGATAGCTCTTTGTTTGGCGATCACCGCCGTATTTTTCCTCGGCGTCTAGCACTTCGTTCCATCTGTCATTGAGCGTATCCTGTGCCGCTTTAAGCCACTGCTTCTGCTTCTTTAGGCTCCTTGCAGTGGCGTTAAGCCTTTGATGGAGGCGTTCTTGTTCTAATGGTTCTTCTGGGATGATGAATTTGCCGTCACCCAGGTTGATCTCTTCTTGAGAGTGAGGCTGATAGTTGCTATCTTCAGCATCATTGTGATCAGACAACGTCTCCGGGATGTGTTTGCCATGCTCTCGCACGCCCTGCTCCAGCGCTAGGTCCGCGGGGTCCTCGGCTTGGTTCAAATTATCGTCGCCCTCTGCGACAATTTTGCTGGGGTTTTTTTCCTGGGTCAAGGTCGGCGTTTGGGAAGCCGACGCTTAGGAGGTTCATCGACGGGCATGCTATTATCGCCGTCGGCCTCATTCTCCTTTGGTGTGTCCACCATGTATATATCGTATGACGATGTAGCTATCCATTGCCCTAAAGGTGGTGGTTTTTGTGCCTGCTCTTCTCCGACATCGTCGTCCATACCGTCGATGTCTTCGGAACCGTAATCGAGCGTCTCGGTTTAATCCTCAACTGTGTCAATGAAGTGGGTGGTGGGTGGGGAACGTAGTTCTTCATCGTCCGCTTCCCACTCGAGCCAGACATAGCTCGACCGAGGGTCTCCTGACAAGGAGAGGGACTTCAATGAGTTTGATATGTTGCCAAAAGGCGAGTGCTAGAAGATGTTCGCGGAGCTGAACTCCAGGACCGATGCCCAATCAAGATCCATTGATGCGGGTGCATACGGTCCAGAACCCATGGCCGGAGACGAGTCCGAGGTTCCGGTAACACAAGCCAAGCTTGATGTTGGGTCTATGTGCGGCTCGAGCGCCGCTGAATCTACGGCCTTCATGGCGGGGTTGAGCTTCCCTTCTTCAGACGACGCAGTTCGCTCCGGCTCTAGGGCCAGGGCGGTCACAGGCGCTATCTTCTGTGTGCGGCCAGATGACAGATCTAGGTCATGTTCATTGTGGTGGCCGAGGACAGCCGTCATGGGCTCGAATCCGTCGAAGATCAAGTCTTCGCGGATATTGGCCACAAAATTCAGGCTTCCAAATCTGACCTGATGGCCAGGGGCGTAGCTATCGATCTGCTCTAGATAGCCAAGCGAGTTGGCCCGCAGTGCGAAGCCGCCGAATACAAAGATCTCTCTGGGGAGGAAGGTCTCCCTCTGGACTGCATTGTTGTAGATGATTGATGGAGCCATCAAGCCTATCTTCGACGATGCAGCGGAACTCTCAATGAAAGCACCAATGTTGGTGTCAAACCCGGCGGATCTTGGGTAGGGGGTCCCGAACTATGCGTCTAAGGCTAGTGGTAACAGGAGGCAGGGAACACAATGTTTACCCAGGTTCTGGCCCTCTCTATGGAGGTAATACCCTACTTCCTGCTTGATTGATCTTGATGAATATGAGTATTACAAGAGTTGATCTACCACGAGATCGTATTGGCTAAACCCTAGATGTCTAGCCTGTATGATTGTGTTCTCGCCCTACGGACTAAACCCTTTAGTTTCTATAGACACCAGAGGAATCTAGGGTGGTACAGAGTCGGTTAAAGAGAAAGGAAGGTACATGGTCCGAACGCCAAGCTTGCCATCCATGCAAATTAGAGTCCTATCCGGACACGGGGTAGGTCCTTCTATCTTGTATCTTCATGGCCCATCAGTCCGGCCCATGTTACATAGGCCGGCTCCCCGAGGACCCCATAGTCCAGGACTCCCTCAATGACCGCCTGCACGACAGCCTCCTTCTAGCTCACGGCCGTGGTCATGAACTGCCACACGAGCTGGAGATGAGGGGCCGCACCGTCGCCGACGCAGCGATGGCGTCGGCTCCCGGGAAGACCGCGGCAAGGCAGAGGCGAAAGAGGAGCGTTGCGAGGAAGACGAATAGCATGACGTCGTGCACGAACGACTCCACGCCGCCGATGTCCGAGTGACTCCAGCTGTACCTGTACCACGAGTCGAGATAATACGCCGGGATGGCCGTGGACACGAGCTCCACGGCGGTGACCAGCCTAGCACCGGCGAAGAGGCCACGGGGCCGAGGCATGCCGCGGACAAGCTTAGCGAGCGAGCGGGGCCGGTCGCCGCGGAGCGTGGCGCAAGCGGCGATCGCGACGTCAGCCTGCGTCGCGAGCTTGCTAGCGAGGTACACTAGGTGGAGGACGAGCAGTGGCGGCCATGCCCGTGTGCATCTGCTCCTCCCAATCAACACGGGAGCAGCTGGATGAGCACGCTCGCGTCCTCATCGGCCGGAGCTCACCTGCTTTCGTTTCATGCACATAAGATGTTTGCTGGAATGCCAAAGAGAGAGAGGAGGAGGAAGAAGGTTGATGTGGGCCCCACTTGTCATAACGGTCAACACTAATGGTCAAAACAAACAAAGTTGACTTTGCCAGCACATCAGCCTTGGCGAATTGGTCATGCCTGTCATAAACACATTTAAATCATCTAAACTGGCCATTTTTCAAAAGTGGTAGTTTTTAGTCACAAAATTATAAAATTATGGTAGTTATCAGTCACTTTTTTGAATGTGGTACTTCAGTGGGAAGGAACCCTTAATGTGGTACTCCCTTCATTTCAAAATATAGTGTGCTCGCGCTTCCCGAGGTCCAACTTTAACCATAAATTTAACCAACGAGACCGACTGCGGCGGGAGGAAAAAATATTTGAAAACTTCTTTGGAATACGAATTCATCAGTATAACTTTTGCTCCCGCCGCAGTCAGACTCATTGGTTAAAAGGACACCGATAACAGCCACACGTGTGGCATCTAGAGGGGTTGTGCCGCACGGCCTGTGTGGCATGGATACAAACCCGCCCGCATGACGGCGTCCAGGCGCCCGCAGCCACAGCCCGCACGTTCGGTGTGTGGCTCAATCGCCCACAAGTCCAGGCGATCGACCCCGCTGCCCGCATAACCTAATGCACCCGTCGTCCTGGCCTGCTTTTGAACCCCAGTGCGACCTGCCGCCGTCGTCTCCTACCTCTCGATCTCCTACCTCCATGGTCTTCCTTCTCTAGTTGCCATGGCAACTAGACCACATCTCTGGCGCCTCACCAATCCCACCGCCACCCCAACCCCACCGCCACCCCCACCCACCCCCACCCCGCAACGATGACCTAATAGGCCGATCTCTGATCTCCTATTTCTCGTCATTCTTCTGTCCTGAAAACTGAAATTCCAGATTGCCCATGTAGATGGCGACTAGATCCAAATTGTCATGTCAAACACACCACGGATTTGTGTGTATTCCCCTTTGCCAACCAACATACGCCAGATCTTCCATATTCTATCCTAGATTTGTACTAAGCTTTTGGGTTGGGTTGTTGCGAGTAGTTGCTCCAAAAGGATGTGTAGGATTCAGTAAAATCAGGGGAAGAAAGCAGGAATTTGGGTGGTGCACAGGGATGGAGAAAACTAATTGCCACCTATATCTGATGTTAGTTGCCACCTATCTTTGTTGTTAGCTGCCACCATGGTATGTTGTTACTTGCCATTGACACGTCTCCAACGTATCTATAATTTTGATTGTTCCATGCTATTATATTACCTGTTTTGGATGTTTATGGGCTTTATTTTACACATCTATATTGTCGGAGTAATGGGCCACGGGTAGGCTAACCTGAGCCCCAGAACCTTTCAAGACATTGGGATAAGTAGCGTCGCTCATACTGAGTCCCAGGGACGACTCCCAGATATGCCGAGTCATAGGGACGACTCCAAGATATGCCGAGTCCCAGGGACGACTCCAAGATATGCCGAGTCCTAGAGGCGACTCCAAGATAAGCCGAGTCCCCGACGGCGACTCCAAGATAAACCGAGTCCCAGACGGCGACTCCAAGATAAGTCGAGTCATGGACGACGACTTCCAGAGAGGCCGGCTATAGAGAGTCGGCCCGTGACTCCACCCTCGTCTCAAAGGGCGAGGCAGGGTACGGCCGCGGCGTGGCCGTCCCCCCTGCTTACAAGGGGCCGACATGGCTACAGTAAGCCGTATCGCTGAAGATCTCTGGCATGGCGCGGCACTGTTGCCATGCCTGCCCTGACCTCAGCCACAGTGGGCGGCGCACTGTGCCCACGACGCCTACCTGTACGACCCAAGGAAGACGGGACCGCCTGTCACGAGCGCCCTGGAGAAGGACGCGTGGGAGTCGGCCCCCTGGAGTCGGCCGACCCCTCCCACGGGCCCCGCACGCCATTAACCAGACAAGATGGGGAATGGCGACAGTGAACGCATGCCAGACGGTGGCGCTGTTGCCATGACCACATGACCAAGCCAGCATCATTAGGAGTACCGCAACAGTATCATGCTTGTCCGTGGGGCCTGCCAGTCGACGGGCCCCAGTAGTCGGCGGAGAAGACGACGGCCTGAGAGACAGACGGCTGGGACCCGCGCCCAGCCGGATTACCATTGTACCCCTGGGGGCTAGGCCTATATAAACCCCCCAGGAAGCCCATGCAAAGGGTTCGGACCAAGATAGCATTAGACCTTAGAACGTAGGAAGGAGAGAGCTAGCCTTGCCCTCTCCTACCTCGAGAAATAGCTCCAGGAGCACCATTGTACCCACTTTGCCATAGTGACCATGCGGAGACCCCGCAGAGCAGCAGTAGGGGTATTATCTCCTCGGAGAGCCCTGAAGCTGGGTAAGTTCCGCCGGCGTGCATGTCTTCGCCTCATCCCGCTTCCGGGCACCGCCGACGTTCTACTCGCTCCCACCATGATAAGCCATCCTTTGGCATATGTCGTACCCAACCCCCGACATATATCATTTTTGGGACTAACCTACTAATTGGAGGCCCAGCCTGTATTGCTGTTTTTTTGCCTATTTTAGTATTTCGAAGAAAAGGAATATCAAACGGAGTCCAAACGGAATAAAACCTTCGGGAGCATGATTTTTGGAACGAACGTGATCCAGGGAACTTGGAGTGCAATTCAAGAAGCAGCCGAGGCAGCCACGAGGGTGGAGGGCACGCCCACCCCTATAGGGCGGGCCCCCCTATCTCATGGGCCCCTCTGGAGGCCACCGACATACTTCTTCCTTCTTTATATACCCACGTACCCAGAAAACATCCAGGGAGCCAATGAAAAACAATTTCCACCATCGTAACCTTCTGTATCCACGAGATCCCATCTTGGATCCTTTGCCAGCGCTCCATCGGAGGGGGAATCGACCATGGAGGGCTTCTACATCAACACTATTGCCCCTCTGATGAGTTGCGAGTAGTTTACCACAGACCTTCGGGTCCATAGTTATTATCTAGATGGCTTCTTCTCTCGTTTTGGATCTCAATACCATGTTCTCCCCCTCTCTTGTGGAGATCTATTTGATGTAACTCTTTTTGCGGTGTGTTTGTCGAGATCCGATGAATTGTGGATTTATGAACAAGTTTATCTATGAGAAATATTTGAATCTCCTCTAAATTCTTTTATGTATGATTGAGTTATCTTTGCAAGTCTCTTCGAATTATCAGTTTGGTTTGGCCTACTAGATTGATCTTTCTTGCCATGGGAGAAGTGCTTAGCTTTGGGTTCAATCTTGCGGTGTCCTTTCCCAGTGGGATCAGGGGCAGCAAGGCACGTATTGTATTGTTGCCATCGAGGATAAAAAGATGGGGTTTATATCATATTGCATGAGTTTATCCCTCTACATCATGTCATCTTTCTTAATTTGTTACTTTGTTCTTATGAACTTAATACTCTAGATGCATGCTGGATAGCGGTCGATGTGTGGAGTAATAGTATTAGATGCGGGCAGCAGTCGGTCTACTTGTCGCGGACGTGATGCCTATATACATGATCATGCCTAGATAATCTCATAATTATTCGCTTTTCTATCAATTGCTCGACAGTAATTTGTTCACCCACCGTAATACTTATTCTATCTTGAGAGAAGCCACTAGTGAAACCTATGGCCCCCGGGTCTATCTTTTATCATATAAGCTTTCAATCTTCTTTTATTTGCATCTTTACTTTTCCTATCTATATTATAAAATACCAAAAATATATATATCTTATCATACTATCTCTATCAGATCTCACTTTCGCAAGTGGCCGTGAAAGGATTGACAACCCCTTTATTGCGTTGGTTGCGAGTTCTTTGTTTGTTTGTGTAGGTGCGTGGGACTTTTGAGGAGCCTCCTACTGGATTCATACATTGGTTCTCAAAAACTGAGGGAAATACTTATGCTACTATTGCTGCATCACCCTTTCCTCTTCAAGGAAAACCAACGCAAGCTCAAGACGTAGCAAGACGGATTTCTCGCGCCGTTGCCGAGGAGGTCTTTTCTCAAGTCAAGACATACCAAGTACCCATCACAAACTCATCTCCCTCGCATTTACATTATTTGCCATTTGCCTCTCATTTTCCTCTCCCCCACTTCACCCTTGCCGTTTTATTCGCCCTCTCTTTCCCGACCTTCTCCTCTCTCTTTCGTTAGCCTTGTTTGCAGTTATGTCTGAAATTGGGGAGATTATCGTCGATATGGAATAATGATAACATGGAAAATTCTAAAGCTCTGGCTGAAGAACCCCCTATTTTGCATACTAAAAAGTTTCGAATCGCTAGCGGTAACATTATTGGGAAAGGTGTTATTCAAGATTTCTTTACTTGTGCCGGTGCTTTACCCTCCATGGGTGGTTCTATTCTTCATAGAACTAGTAGTCTTGCGGATGCTATCGCTATGCTTGTATTTGAACTTGAAAGACAATTTATGCATATGCATCCTTGCATACAAAGAATTTTCCTAGAATTTTCTAATATTGAGCATTCTTCTATTAAGCGTGCTATTACTATCTTTTTGGCTCATGAGTTCAGATTTATAATAAGAGAGGCCAAGGAAATCTTTGCACACTATAGGGTGCATGCCGGTCGTCCTCCCATAGAGGCAATCCTCTTCGATCAAGAGGAAATTAGGCGTTTTCAATCTTCGGACTATGTTGCTTTCAATGAAAACCTTAGAAAAAAGGTTCCTACCAATGTCCTAGTTGATAGAATTTCCGAACTTAATAATGATTTTGCTCTTCGAAATAATGAGCTAGGATACTCTCTTGAGTATAGGCTCATGAAATTTTGCCAAAAGAATGGTTATAGTGATGAATTAGTTGTGCATTATGACGGGCCAAAGGAGGAACCCGTTCCTCCTATGATTGATCTTGGGGACTTTTGTCCCGCTCAATTTATCCCTTTTGATTACTTTTGCTTGCCCCAAAGAAAACTTGCTGCTGAACATAGAGAATATGAGATGAGTTTTCAAGATCTATCTTATTATTATGGCACTACCTAGATCTATCTTCGCTTTTATGCCTAGCTAGGGGCGTTAAATGATAGTGCTAGTTGGCAGGCAACCCAATTTTATTTGTGTTTTTTGTTTTGCTTTCTTTTTAGAAATAAATTTTGCATCTACCTTCTGCTTAGATGTGTTTTTATGTTTTAATTAGTGTTTGTGCCAAGTAGAACCTATAGGATAACCTATGGTGATAGTTAATTTGATTCTGCTCAAAAAAAAACTTTGCACCCACGAAATTAATTTTGTTACATCACAGAAACGTGATTTTGCGTTGATTCTTTTTGATGCTGATCAATAGATAAATTGTCCAAGAATTCCTATTTTGGTAGGATTTTTGGAGTTCCATAAGTTTGCGTTAGTTACAGATTGCTACAGACTGTTCTGTTTTTCACAGATTCTGTTTTTCGTGTGTTGTTTGCTTATTTTGATGCATCTATGGCTAGTATTAAGTGGTATGAACCATAGAGAACTTGGAATACAGTAGGTTTAACACCAATATAAATAAAGAATGATTTCATTACAGTACCTTATGTGGTGGTTTTGCTTTCTTTCACTAACGGAGCTTATAAGATTTCCTGTTGAGTTTTGTGTTGTGAAGTTTTCAAGTTTTGGGTAAAGATTTGATGGACTATGGAATAAGGAGTGGCAAAAGCCTAAGCTTGGGGATGCCCAAGGCATCCCAAGATATTCAAGAGTAGCCAAAAGCCTAAGCGTCATGGTGGACGCACGGCAGATGCCAAGGGATGGCTAAAGAGAGGAGGAGGCTCGAGGGCGTTGGTGGGCTCCAGAGGCGAGGTTGGCATGAGCGGGCGCGGGACGCCGGACATACCCAGGTTCGGGGCTCTCCGGAGAGATAATACCCCTAGTCCTGCCGAGTGTAGTTGGAACAATGTTGCTCCTGGAGTTGTATGAGGAGGAAGGAAGCTGGCCAAGGCTTGGGCTGCTCCTTCTCTCCGGTGATGCGGCTTGGTGGCTAGTCCTATGCTTGCTTGTTCTTTCTGCTTCTCACAGGCAGCCTTGTGTATGTTACCTCTCATCTCCCTGTAGGCGTGGGTTCCTGGGGGGTTTATAGATCAACCCACCCAGGGTTACAATGGTAATATGCCGAGTCGGTGGGTCCTTATTGTCGGTGTCTGGGATACCGGGCTGGGTCCCGCTTGAGGGCTTGTGGTTCGCCGGGTTCCCCTAGGTGTGGGCCCTGCATGCCTAGGGTGACTATGCGCCGTCTTGTCGATTGTCAGGGTGTGTCCGAGTCGAGTCGTGTACTATCGGTGTCAAAACCAGCGGATCTCGGGTAGGGGGTCCCGAACTGTGCGTCTAGGCGGATGGTAACAGGAGACAAGGGACACGATGTTTTTACCCAGGTTTGGGCCCTCTCGATGGAGGTAAAACACTACTCCTACTTGATTAATATTGATGATATGGGTAGTACAAGAGTAGATCTACCACGAGATCAGAGTGGCTAAACCCTAGAATCTAGCCTATGGTATGATTGTTGTTCGTCCTACGGACTAAAACTCTCCGGTTTATATAGACACCGGAGAGGGCTAGGGTTACACAGAGTCGGTTACAATGGGAGGAGATCTTCATATCGTATCGCCAAGCTTGCCTTCCACGCCAAGGAAAGTCCCAGCCGGACACGGGACGGAGTCTTCAATCTTGTATCTTCATAGTCCGGGAGTCCGGCCAAAGGTCATAGTCCGGCCATCCGGACACCCCTAATCCAGGACTCCCTCAGTAGCCCCTGAACCCGGCTTCAATGACAACGAGTCCGGCGCGCAAGTTGTCTTCGGCATTGCAAGGCAGGTTCCTCCTCCGAATATCTCATAGAAGATGTTGAACACCAGGGTAGTGTCCGGCTCTGCAAAATAAGTTCCACCTTCCTTCGTAGAGAGAATAATATTTGCATTAATCGGATCTACTAACATATCCCGTGGCATGACATCATGCCACAGCCAGGCTCTTTATTTATTTGATTGTTCCACCTCAGCGCGTTTGGCGAGGCGGTTTCCACTTGTCATAACGGTCAACACTAATGGTCAAAACAAACAAAGTTGACTTTGCCAGCACATCAGCCTTGGCGAATTGGTCATGCCTGTCATAAACACATTTAAATCATCTAAACTGGCCATTTTTCAAAAGTGGTAGTTTTTAGTCACAAAATTATAAAATTATGGTAGTTATCAGTCACTTTTTTGAATGTGGTACTTCAGTGGGAAGGAACCCTTAATGTGGTACTCCCTTCATTTCAAAATATAGTGTGCTCGCGCTTCCCGAGGTCCAACTTTAACCATAAATTTAACCAACGAGACCGACTGCGGCGGGAGGAAAAAATATTTGAAAACTTCTTTGGAATACGAATTCATCAGTATAACTTTTGCTCCCGCCGCAGTCAGACTCATTGGTTAAAAGGACACCGATAACAGCCACACGTGTGGCATCTAGAGGGGTTGTGCCGCACGGCCTGTGTGGCATGGATACAAACCCGCCCGCATGACGGCGTCCAGGCGCCCGCAGCCACAGCCCGCACGTTCGGTGTGTGGCTCAATCGCCCACAAGTCCAGGCGATCGACCCCGCTGCCCGCATAACCTAATGCACCCGTCGTCCTGGCCTGCTTTTGAACCCCAGTGCGACCTGCCGCCGTCGTCTCCTACCTCTCGATCTCCTACCTCCATGGTCTTCCTTCTCTAGTTGCCATGGCAACTAGACCACATCTCTGGCGCCTCACCAATCCCACCGCCACCCCAACCCCACCGCCACCCCCACCCACCCCCACCCCGCAACGATGA
>NC_041391.1:117659945-117702315 GCF_002162155.2 Triticum dicoccoides | reverse complement strand
TAAAATCAGGGGAAGAAAGCAGGAATTTGGGTGGTGCACAGGGATGGAGAAAACTAATTGCCACCTATATCTGATGTTAGTTGCCACCTATCTTTGTTGTTAGCTGCCACCATGGTATGTTGTTACTTGCCATTGACACGTCTCCAACGTATCTATAATTTTGATTGTTCCATGCTATTATATTACCTGTTTTGGATGTTTATGGGCTTTATTTTACACATCTATATTGTCGGAGTAATGGGCCACGGGTAGGCTAACCTGAGCCCCAGAACCTTTCAAGACATTGGGATAAGTAGCGTCGCTCATACTGAGTCCCAGGGACGACTCCCAGATATGCCGAGTCATAGGGACGACTCCAAGATATGCCGAGTCCCAGGGACGACTCCAAGATATGCCGAGTCCTAGAGGCGACTCCAAGATAAGCCGAGTCCCCGACGGCGACTCCAAGATAAACCGAGTCCCAGACGGCGACTCCAAGATAAGTCGAGTCATGGACGACGACTTCCAGAGAGGCCGGCTATAGAGAGTCGGCCCGTGACTCCACCCTCGTCTCAAAGGGCGAGGCAGGGTACGGCCACGGCGTGGCCGTCCCCCCTGCTTACAAGGGGCCGACATGGCTACAGTAAGCCGTATCGCTGAAGATCTCTGGCATGGCGCGGCATTGTTGCCATGCCTGCCCTGACCTCAGCCACAGTGGGCGGCGCACTGTGCCCACGACGCCTACCTGTACGACCCAAGGAAGACGGGACCGCCTGTCACGAGCGCCCTGGAGAAGGACGCGTGGGAGTCGGCCCCCTGGAGTCGGCCGACCCCTCCCACGGGCCCCGCACGCCATTAACCAGACAAGATGGGGAATGGCGACAGTGAACGCATGCCAGACGGTGGCGCTGTTGCCATGACCACATGACCAAGCCAGCATCATTAGGAGTACCGCAACAGTATCAGGCCTGTCCGTGGGGCCTGCCAGTCGGCGGGCCCCAGTAGTCGGCGGAGAAGACGACGGCCTGAGAGACAGACGGCTGGGACCCGCGCCCAGCCGGATTACCATTGTACCCCTGGGGGCTAGGCCTATATAAACCCCCCAGGAAGCCCATGCAAAGGGTTCGGACCAAGATAGCATTAGACCTTAGAACGTAGGAAGGAGAGAGCTAGCCTTGCCCTCTCCTACCTCCAGAAATAGCTCCAGGAGCACCATTGTACCCACTTTGCCATAGTGACCATGCGGAGACCCCGCAGAGCAGCAGTAGGGGTGTTATCTCCTCGGAGAGCCCTGAAGCTGGGTAAGTTCCGCCGGCGTGCATGTCTTCGCCTCATCCCGCTTCCGGGCACCGCCGACGTTCTACTCGCTCCCACCATGATAAGCCATCCTTTGGCATATGTCGTACCCAACCCCCGACATATATCATTTTTGGGACTAACCTACTAATTGGAGGCCCAGCCTGTATTGCTGTTTTTTTTACCTATTTTAGTATTTCGAAGAAAAGGAATATCAAACGGAGTCCAAACGGAATAAAACCTTCGGGAGCATGATTTTTGGAACGAACGTGATCCAGGGAACTTGGAGTGCAATTCAAGAAGCAGCCGAGGCAGCCACGAGGGTGGAGGGCACGCCCACCCCTATAGGGCGGGCCCCCCTATCTCATGGGCCCCTCTGGAGGCCACCGACATACTTCTTCCTTCTTTATATACCCATGTACCCAGAAAACATCCAGGGAGCCAATGAAAAACAATTTCCACCATCGTAACCTTCTGTATCCACGAGATCCCATCTTGGATCCTTTGCCAGCGCTCCATCGGAGGGGGAATCGACCATGGAGGGCTTCTACATCAACACTATTGCCCCTCTGATGAGTTGCGAGTAGTTTACCACAGACCTTCGGGTCCATAGTTATTATCTAGATGGCTTCTTCTCTCGTTTTGGATCTCAATACCATGTTCTCCCCCTCTCTTGTGGAGATCTATTTGATGTAACTCTTTTTGCGGTGTGTTTGTCGAGATCCGATGAATTGTGGATTTATGATCAAGTTTATCTATGAGAAATATTTGAATCTCCTCTAAATTCTTTTATGTATGATTGAGTTATCTTTGCAAGTCTCTTCGAATTATCAGTTTGGTTTGGCCTACTAGATTGATCTTTCTTGCCATGGGAGAAGTGCTTAGCTTTGGGTTCAATCTTGCGGTGTCCTTTCCCAGTGAGATCAGGGGCAGCAAGGCACGTATTGTATTGTTGCCATCGAGGATAAAAAGATGGGGTTTATATCATATTGCATGAGTTTATCCCTCTACATCATGTCATCTTTCTTAATTTGTTACTTTGTTCTTATGAACTTAATACTCTAGATGCATGCTGGATAGCGGTCGATGTGTGGAGTAATAGTATTAGATGCGGGCAGCAGTCGGTCTACTTGTCGCGGACGTGATGCCTATATACATGATCATGCCTAGATAATCTCATAATTATTCGCTTTTCTATCAATTGCTCGACAGTAATTTGTTCACCCACCGTAATACTTATTCTATCTTGAGAGAAGCCACTAGTGAAACCTATGGCCCCCGGGTCTATCTTTTATCATATAAGCTTTCAATCTTCTTTTATTTGCATCTTTACTTTTCCTATCTATATTATAAAATACCAAAAATATATATATCTTATCATACTATCTCTATCAGATCTCACTTTCGCAAGTGGCCGTGAAAGGATTGACAACCCCTTTATTGCGTTGGTTGCGAGTTCTTTGTTTGTTTGTGTAGGTGCGTGGGACTTTTGAGGAGCCTCCTACTGGATTCATACATTGGTTCTCAAAAACTGAGGGAAATACTTATGCTACTATTGCTGCATCACCCTTTCCTCTTCAAGGAAAACCAACGCAAGCTCAAGACGTAGCAAGACGGATTTCTCGCGCCGTTGCCGAGGAGGTCTTTTCTCAAGTCAAGACATACCAAGTACCCATCACAAACTCATCTCCCTCGCATTTACATTATTTGCCATTTGCCTCTCATTTTCCTCTCCCCCACTTCACCCTTGCCGTTTTATTCGCCCTCTCTTTCCCGACCTTCTCCTCTCTCTTTCGTTAGCCTTGTTTGCAGTTATGTCTGAAATTGGGGAGATTATCGTCGATATGGAATAATGATAACATGGAAAATTCTAAAGCTCTGGCTGAAGAACCCCCTATTTTGCATACTAAAAAGTTTCGAATCGCTAGCGGTAACATTATTGGGAAAGGTGTTATTCAAGATTTCTTTACTTGTGCCGGTGCTTTACCCTCCATGGGTGGTTCTATTCTTCATAGAACTAGTAGTCTTGCGGATGCTATCGCTATGCTTGTATTTGAACTTGAAAGACAATTTATGCATATGCATCCTTGCATACAAAGAATTTTCCTAGAATTTTCTAATATTGAGCATTCTTCTATTAAGCGTGCTATTACTATCTTTTTGGCTCATGAGTTCAGATTTATAATAAGAGAGGCCAAGGAAATCTTTGCACACTATAGGGTTCATGCCGGTCGTCCTCCCATAGAGGCAATCCTCTTCGATCAAGAGGAAATTAGGCGTTTTCAATCTTCGGACTATGTTGCTTTCAATGAAAACCTTAGAAAAAAGGTTCCTACCAATGTCCTAGTTGATAGAATTTCCGAACTTAATAATGATTTTGCTCTTCGAAATAATGAGCTAGGATACTCTCTTGAGTATAGGCTCATGAAATTTTGCCAAAAGAATGGTTATAGTGATGAATTAGTTGTGCATTATGACGGGCCAAAGGAGGAACCCGTTCCTCCTATGATTGATCTTGGGGACTTTTGTCCCGCTCAATTTATCCCTTTTGATTACTTTTGCTTGCCCCAAAGAAAACTTGCTGCTGAACATAGAGAATATGAGATGAGTTTTCAAGATCTATCTTATTATTATGGCACTACCTAGATCTATCTTCGCTTTTATGCCTAGCTAGGGGCGTTAAATGATAGTGCTAGTTGGCAGGCAACCCAATTTTATTTGTGTTTTTTGTTTTGCTTTCTTTTTAGAAATAAATTTTGCATCTACCTTCTGCTTAGATGTGTTTTTATGTTTTAATTAGTGTTTGTGCCAAGTAGAACCTATAGGATAACCTATGGTGATAGTTAATTTGATTCTGCTCAAAAAAAAACTTTGCACCCACGAAATTAATTTTGTTACATCACAGAAACGTGATTTTGCGTTGATTCTTTTTGATGCTGATCAATAGATAAATTGTCCAAGAATTCCTATTTTGGTAGGATTTTTGGAGTTCCATAAGTTTGCGTTAGTTACAGATTGCTACAGACTGTTCTGTTTTTCACAGATTCTGTTTTTCGTGTGTTGTTTGCTTATTTTGATGCATCTATGGCTAGTATTAAGTGGTATGAACCATAGAGAACTTGGAATACAGTAGGTTTAACACCAATATAAATAAAGAATGATTTCATTACAGTACCTTATGTGGTGGTTTTGCTTTCTTTCACTAACGGAGCTTATAAGATTTCCTGTTGAGTTTTGTGTTGTGAAGTTTTCAAGTTTTGGGTAAAGATTTGATGGACTATGGAATAAGGAGTGGCAAAAGCCTAAGCTTGGGGATGCCCAAGGCATCCCAAGATATTCAAGAGTAGCCAAAAGCCTAAGCGTCATGGTGGACGCACGGCAGATGCCAAGGGATGGCTAAAGAGAGGAGGAGGCTCGAGGGCGTTGGTGGGCTCCAGAGGCGAGGTTGGCATGAGCGGGCGCGGGACGCCGGACATACCCAGGTTCGGGGCTCTCCGGAGAGATAATACCCCTAGTCCTGCCGAGTGTAGTTGGAACAATGTTGCTCCTGGAGTTGTATGAGGAGGAAGGAAGCTGGCCAAGGCTTGGGCTGCTCCTTCTCTCCGGTGATGCGGCTTGGTGGCTAGTCCTATGCTTGCTTGTTCTTTCTGCTTCTCACAGGCAGCCTTGTGTATGTTACCTCTCATCTCCCTGTAGGCGTGGGTTCCTGGGGGGTTTATAGATCAACCCACCCAGGGTTACAATGGTAATATGCCGAGTCGGTGGGTCCTTATTGTCGGTGTCTGGGATACCGGGCTGGGTCCCGCTTGAGGGCTTGTGGTTCGCCGGGTTCCCCTAGGTGTGGGCCCTGCGTGCCTAGGGTGACTATGCGCCGTCTTGTCGATTGTCAGGGTGTGTCCGAGTCGAGTCGTGTACTATCGGTGTCAAAACCAGCGGATCTCGGGTAGGGGGTCCCGAACTGTGCGTCTAGGCGGATGGTAACAGGAGACAAGGGACACGATGTTTTTACCCAGGTTTGGGCCCTCTCGATGGAGGTAAAACACTACTCCTACTTGATTAATATTGATGATATGGGTAGTACAAGAGTAGATCTACCACGAGATCGGAGTGGCTAAACCCTAGAATCTAGCCTATGGTATGATTGTTGTTCGTCCTACGGACTAAAACTCTCCGGTTTATATAGACACCGGAGAGGGCTAGGGTTACACAGAGTCGGTTACAATGGGAGGAGATCTTCATATCGTATCGCCAAGCTTGCCTTCCACGCCAAGGAAAGTCCCAGCCGGACACGGGACGGAGTCTTCAATCTTGTATCTTCATAGTCCGGGAGTCCGGCCAAAGGTCATAGTCCGGCCATCCGGACACCCCCTAATCCAGGACTCCCTCAGTAGCCCCTGAACCCGGCTTCAATGACAACGAGTCCGGCGCGCAAGTTGTCTTCGGCATTGCAAGGCAGGTTCCTCCTCCGAATATCTCATAGAAGATGTTGAACACCAGGGTAGTGTCCGGCTCTGCAAAATAAGTTCCACCTTCCTTCGTAGAGAGAATAATATTTGCATTAATCGGATCTACTAACATATCCCGTGGCATGACATCATGCCACAGCCAGGCTCTTTATTTATTTGATTGTTCCACCTCAGCGCGTTTGGCGAGGCGGTTTCCTTGGCACGTCTTGTCAAAGCAGAGACCGTGTCCCCTTATTCCGGGATTCTCATCAATACGGGTGTGGGTAACACGACCGTGCCTTTGGTATGACTCCCTAATTGAAAGAGAGTCTCAAACGGTTACGGGGATGGCTCTTGGTACTCGACTCCTTTATAAAGGGACCAAGGCTCGAGTCCCTTCTTTTCAATCCAATCGAATCCGCACCTTGCTTCGAGTTCCAACACCCAAAGCTCTAGTTTTGGGCGCTTTAGACCTTCGACGATGTCCGGCTCTGACCTTGAAGGCCGGTGGATGCCTTCCTCCGTTACGGAAGAAGATGTGCGAAAGCTGAGAGATGCCAGGTATCTAACCGGTGAAATCTCGCATAGGCTGCCTGCTCAAGGGCAGGCCATTCCCACTCCCCGGCCCGGTGAGAGCGTGGTGTTCGCATCTCACTTCCTTCGGGGGCTAAGCTTCCCAATTGATCCCTTCGTGAGGGGGCTCATGTTTTATTACGGGCTGGAGTTCCATGACTTAGCTCTGGAGTCCATCCTCCAAATCTCATCATTCATTGTCGTGTGTGAGGCCTTCCTCCATATCACTCCTCACTTCGGATTATGGCTAAAAACCTTCAAGGTGGAACCGAAGATGATCGAGGGGCAGCACGCTGAGTGCGGAGGAGCTGTAATAAGCAAGATGGCTGACGCTCCATGGCCCGAAGGCTCTTTTCAAGAGGAGCTCGGCTTATGGCAACGGAGCTGGTTTTACATCACAGCCCCTAGGGGCACCACATGGGTGGCACCGCCTACTTTTCGCTCGGGTCCCCCACCACGGCTGGCATCATGGGTTAATGAAGGACTTATCTGGTTTCGACGGCCCTTGCTGCAGGGCCGTATTCGAGATCTCCAAGAAAGAGATATCAATCTGACCATGGTGGCGCAAGTCATGGTGATTCGCCGCACACTGCCCTGCAAACGTCGACCTCTCCGCCTGTGGGAATTCAATCCGGAGGGACCACGGGTTCTACAACACTTCATGCGAATGACGCCCATGGAGATGTACGAATTGTTCTTCGGATCACAAGCAAGGTGTCCGGATCTATCCGAGGACGCTGGTCTGAGCACAACCGCCCAGATGCTAAAGTAAGTAGCTGCATATTTGCACATACCATCCATATTTTTATCAAATCTACCCTTTAGCAGAGTTGCCCTTTGAACAGGAGTGGATAGCAAAGGCTAAGCTTATCAGGTGTCCAGCCCCCTTGCCCGAGACCGTGCCGAATCCTATGCTGACCAGGATGCTGGAGGCCGCGCCGTCGTCTGAGGAAAAAGGGGGGGACCAAGGAGCTACCGCCTCCACGAAGGAGGCCATCAGGAAGGGAAGAATCGAAAATTCTCCCTACCAGGGAAAGAAAAGGACTGCCTCTGAAGACCCAGAGATGATAACCTCAAAACGGGGAAAGAAATCTTCGTTAGAGGGTTCGGCACCGGTGGACGCTTCAGCCGAATCGCCCCCTAAAGGGGATCCGCTCTCCCCCGAGGCGTAAGTGAGGGAAGGGATTCCATAATGAATCACATTCATGTTTTATTCCTGAGGAAAATAACCGAAGCATTATCTTGCAGTTCGGATCTCAACCCTTCTCAGCAGAGCTCATCTTCAGGGGATCTTCGTCCAGAGATGATAGAGAGTGAAACGCCTCCCCTTGTTCCCCCGTCCTACGAGGCTGGCAACCCTGAGGTATCGTCCCGGAGGGCTTTTTCAAGTCCGGACCCTGGGAAAGGTCGTCAGACTAGTCCGGCACCCTCTTGCGTGCCGACTGAGGTGCTGAAGGATCTTCTTGGTAGGGCGTCCATCTCAGAAGAACACCGTATGTTGATGGATACGGTGATTGGAAGGATTTCATCCGCAGAAAGCGGATTGCATGAAGCTGCCAGGAGTTTACTAACAGGCTTTGAGGTATGTAAAAAGGTGTACCTTTTGGTGGAGCCGCATATTAAATGTGCCCTGTATGAATAGTAGCCCCTAAGACTCTGTGTGTCGTCATGAATGACGGTGCACAGAGGATCATAATCCCAGGTATAATATTTCGCTTATTCCATGAAGGTGGCGAGGCGCTCGGTGGCTAGCCGGACTGATGAATCTGCCGAACTAAAGCGGAAACTTGACGTAGCCGATGCCGACATCGCGCTTGTAAATAAGCGGTAGACGAGGCTCAAGGTATGTTCAAAAGACACCCAGTAATAGGAGCTTGATGCTCGGGCCTTATATATATATACTTGATGTAGATGGTGCTGCTGTCGTGGAGAACCTTCGGGCGGAACTTGCCCGAGCCAAGGAGCAAGCAAGGAAGAGTGATGCGGCTGCCGTTAAAGCGGCTGAAGAGCTAAGAGCCGAGCAGGCTGCTCACTGCAAGAGCAAGAAGGAAATAGCCGAGATGGCCATAAAATTGAAGGATGCTACCGACCACTGTAAATTTCTTGAACGAGAAGATAGGGCGGCTCAGAAGGACCGTGAAAAGATCACTGCCGAAGCCAAGGATACTCGCTCTGCCATGAGAGCGATGAAGGAGGAGCTGCGTCAGGCCGGAGATATCATGGCTGGAAAACCTTATATGCTGCGGATGAAGTTCGGAGACCCCAAGTATGCTCCATTAGACCGGCAGTGGAGTTTGGAAAACGCTTATCTGGATTTGGCCGCAAGTGCGCGGACGCGACCGAACACTTCCGCAGCCGAGGTGACCATGAATTGGAAGAGCTTTTTTGGTCGCAGTACCACAATCCAGAACGCCCACTGTTAGTATCTGACCGTTTAGCGCCTGGGCGGAGCTGAACAGATTATCCGGACTCGCCATGAAATTTGTTGCGAGTCGTTTGTGGCCGGAGAAGCCGGAGCCGAAGAGCTATTTTGGCTTGGTGCAGCAATTTCTTGGTTCGATGCCGCATGCCGATGCAATGAAGAGGTCGGCGTCATTGAGGGCGCACAGATGGCTCTTGCCCGTGTTAAGACATACTAGGCAGATATGAAGGCCAGTATTGTTGCGTCCCAAGATTCGGACGAAAGTCGAGTACCTGCCAAGTGCTATTTTGAGGAAGTTCTTCCTGGCGCTCGGATAATAGAGTCGCAGTGCTCGAAGGATACTGTGTTCGAATAGCTTATACTATTTGTAAGATAGATTGTGTTTTTATGAAAAAAGCTTTTTTATACTTGTGCTTGCAAGAATCATGATACCTCCAGTGCGGCCGTTTAATGTGTATATTTGTATGTAAACTGAAAGATGGCAGTTGGTGGCTTCAGCCCCCATGCATAGAATGCGGGGGTGTTCGCAAAAAGGCTTCTGTTCACACTTAATCCAACGTCTTGGTCCTATAAAGGAGGTGGTAGCACGGCGAACTAGGCAACCGGACTATAATGCTTTATCACTTTCACATAGCCATAGGAGTTTGACAGTGGGACTACTGAATAGCCCCTAGGGGCACCGCGCTCGCCTGAATTCGTGGCGCGAGTGTGCCTGGCCAGGAAGCGGCCCTTCGTTAATGCGGGGGAATCCTAAAAATTCTGAAAGTCATCGAGTGGTTGACCAGTCTCTCGCTATATCATGACAGTCAATTTTCGGCTTTCTCTACTGAGGTGCTCACCCGGCCGAACCGGGGCACAATCACAGTAGTTCTCCTGGTGTCGCGTTAGCCGATATAACGGAACGTAAGGCAGCAAAACACAGGAGCTGGGCAAACCCAACATTTGACCAAAGACATGATTCGGAGCTGGTGCATATAGGGCCAACCTCGCGACGCCGAACACTCCCTAAGGTGTTCGGTCTTTATGAAGACGGGCCGAAATAGAGCCCTTGGTAAAAAAGCCCCTGGTGTCCAGGTACGTGCAAAAAATTCTGACGTGGCCACATGCCAAGACGCCAGCCTCCTCCTCGGCTATAGAGAAAAACGGGGGATGTTATCAAGAAGAGACAGTAAAAAAGGTTTACGCAGGGTCTTAATCTGAAGAGAATCCTTGGAACAGGTCCCTGCTGCACGTCTGCGCCTGTGTCTCCATCCTATCATATCCTGGATGGGCGTAGCATGATGCTCGTCTGCGAAAGAGAGGAACTTAGTAAAAAATAAGCGTGGGAGAAATCTATATCGAAATAAACAAAATATAGTTGGGGCAAGAGTTGGGTCGTATTGTCTCCGGGCGTGAGCACACGGAGCCCCTTGCACTAGGGTATGCGGTAATGTAAGCATGTTGACGCCGGACTTGTCGAGGCGTGTCCGGGATAGTAGGGCTGGATTTGTGGGCGACTGCCTAGGCAACCGCACCCCTGCCCGTACTTTGGGGGTCAATTTGTGTCCCCTTGTAATGAGATGATGCCCTTTGGACCGGGCATTTTAAGTGTAAGGGATGCGTAGTGCGGTATTGCGTTAAATCGGGCGAAAGCTTCACGTCCTAGTAGCGCTTAATAGCGACTTACGAATGGGGCGATGTGGAATATTAGCTTTTCGCTTCGGAAGTTGTGGGGTGATCTGAACATGACTTCTAACATAAGGGAACCCATACTTGGGGTATCCGAACCTGGCGTTGCTCCTTGAAAGGAAGTGTTGCCGAGGTGTATTGCGACTGGGTTTACCCCGAGTTTGCGGACTGTGTCCTGATACAACAGGTTCAAGTCGCTGCCGTCGTCCATAAGGACGTTCGTAAATTGGAGTCCGTTAATGATTGGATTTAAGGCCAAGGCAGTCCAGCCTGCGTTCTGGTCTCCTCTAGAGTAATCCTGATGATCAAAGGTGATTGGTTGTAACAACCCTTGGGGTTGCTCCTTCGGGGCTGGCTGTACGGAGTGTGTCGTTGTAGATGCCGTTCTATTCTTCCCTTTCGTCACATGAAGTAGATTTACTGTCTTGACTTCTTGTGGGAACTTCTTTTGTTCTCCGGTGATCTGCTCGTCGGCTGCATCGTCATCTTCGCTTGGTGTGTTGAGCCCCTTGTGTTCGGCGTTGAGCTTGCCGGACTGCTTAAAGACCCAACAATCTCTATGGGTATGGTTTGCAGGTCTCCCCGTAGTGCTGTGGATTTGACATATTTTGTCCAAAATTTTGTTGAGGTTGGATAGCTCGTCCCTATCGTCTTTGGGGGCAGTTTTTTCTGATTTTGCCGAGAGCTTTTGAATCCGGCATTTACTGTCGTGCTCATTGGGCTGTTGTCCTTTATCTGGCGTGGTTCTTTGTTATGGTGCGGTTTCCCGTTCCCATCTCTGGGTTCGGACGTATTCGGGTCGCTGGTGCTGCTTCTTGCCAACCAGCTATCCTCTCCTGCATAGAAGCGGGTCATGAGGCTTCTTAATGCGGCCATTGTTTGCGGCTTTTCTAGGCCGAGGTGTCTGGCGAGCCATTCGTCTCGGACGCTATGTTTGAAAGCTGCTAGGGCCTCTGCGTCCGGACAGTCGACTATCTGATTCTTTTTGATAAGGAATCTGTTCCAGAGCTTCCGGGCTGACTCTCCGGGCTGCTGAGTTATATGACTCAGACCATCTGCATTCGGGGGCCGGACATAGGTCCCTTGAAAATTTGCCCAGAAAGCATCCTCAAGCACTGCCCAACTTCCCATGGTGTTTTCGGGAAGGCTTTTAAGCCAATGCCGGGCTGGCCCTTTGATCTTAAGGGGTAAGTATTTTATGGCGTGGAGGTCATCTCCTCTGGCCATGTGTATGTGCAGGATGTAGTCCTCGATCCAGACTCCAGGGTCTGTTGTTCCGTCGTATGCTTCTATGTTTACTGGCCTGAATCCGGCTGGGAATTCATGATCCAGCACCACATTGGTAAAACATAGGGGGTGTGCGGCGCCCCTGTATTTAGGCGTGCCGCGATGTTCGGGTATTTTTTGCGTTGCATCGCTCATTGGAGCTTGCTTTCTTGGCCTATAGATGGATCTGGTTGGGCCAGTTTGCTGATGCGAATTCTTGGACGGATCGCGCGCCATATTGAGTGCGGCATCCTTTGATGCGTAAGATTGATCGTAGGGTCGTCTATCCGACCTTTTCGCTTCCTTATTTTTTGACTGTGGGGGCTTTATGGACTCTTCGTCAAATTCCGGTAGTAGTTTCCGCTTCGGATAGCTCTTTGTGTGGCGAATACTGCCGTACTTATGTGCGGTATTGAGTACTTTGCCCCATCTGATCCTGAGTGCATCTTCCACTGTCTTGAGAGTCCGCTTCTGCTTTCTCAGGCTACATGCAGTGGCGATGAGCCTTTGGTGGAGGTTCTGATGTCCCAGCAATTTGTCTGGTGTGAGGTCGTCCGGGCCATTCTCTTTCCCGGGGATTGGTTGTTCGGATTGTCCGACCTGCTTGCACGGATGCTCGACGACACGTTCATCGTCCGTTGAGTCACCCTGCTCTATGGCTGGGTCTTTGTCAAGGTGGGGCTTGGCCTTGCGCTTACGCCTCCGCTTTGATTGTTTTTCAGGGGAGCGATCCCTGGCCGCATCCTTTTGGTCCTCGTTGTCGTTTCTGTTATATGTGTCCACCATGCATACATCGTAAGATGAGGTGGTTTTTCGGAGCCCTATAGGTTCTGGTTCTTGATCGTCTCCTTTATCGGCGTCCATACCATCAATATCTTCGGAGTCTAGATCGAGCATGTCGGTTATATCTTCGACAGTGGCTATCAAGTGGGTGGTGGGTGGGTTTCGAACTTCGTCGTCCGTGTCCCAACCACCCTGACCATAGTCCGGTCGGGGTTCTTTCGACAAAGAGAGGGACTTTAGAGAATTTAGGATATCGCCAAAGGGTGAGTGCTGAAAGACGTCTACGGGGGTGAACTCCGTGATCGGAGCCCGATCGGGTTCGATCGAAAAGGGTGCAGAATATTCAGAGTCTGGAACGGAGCCCAGCACCTTGGAGTTACCGGCCTTGCAAAGGACTTGGCTGGTATTCGGCTCTATAGCCGCAGAGATTATGGCTCCGGGGGCGGTGTCCAACTGTCCGTCCCTGGCTAGCGCAGTCGGCTCCGAACTAATGGTCGGAGTGAACACCTGAGCGGCGCTCTGGTCGCTGTCCGGCGGCAGAGCTAGATCATGCCCATCGAGACAGTGCGGCGCGCCCGGTCGTGGCCCGAATCCGTCGAAGATCAAGTCTCCACGGGTGTCGGCCATGTAGTTTGAGCTTTCAAACCTGACCTGACGGCCAGGGGCGTAGCTTTCGATCTGCTCCAGATGGCCGAACGAGTCGTCCTGTAGTGCGAAGCCGCCGAATACGAAGATCTGTCCAGGGAGAAAAGTCTCATCCCGGACATATCATGATTGTCGAGCGAAGAAGCCATCGGGCCTAAAGGCGACGACACAGAGGAACTCTCAATGAAAGCACCAATGTCGGTGTCAAAACCGGCGGATCTCGGGTAGGGGGTCCCGAACTATGCATCTAGGCGGATGATAATAGGAGACAAGGGACACGATGTTTTTACCCAGGTTCAGGCCCTCTTGATGGAGGTAAAACCCTACTCCTACTTGATTAATATTGATGATATGGGTAGTACAAGAGTAGATCTACCACGAGATCGGAGTGACTAAACCCTAGAATCTAGCCTATGGTATGGTTGTTGTTCGTCCTACGGACTAAAACTCTCCGGTTTATATAGACACTGGAGAGGGCTAGGGTTACACAGAGTCGGTTACAATGGGAGGAGATCTTCATATCGTATCGCCAAGCTTGCCTTCCACGCCAAGGAAAGTCTCATTCGGACATGGGACGGAGTCTTCAATCTTGTATCTTCATAGTCCGGGAGTCCGGCCAAAGGTCATAGTCCGGCCATCCGGACACCCCCTAATCCAGGACTCCCTCATGTACAGTGCTCTCCGTCAGGCTGCCGCTTGCTGTCGTCAGCGGTGAGGGCGGGAGCACTGTTGCGACGCCAGCCCCAGTCAGCAGGTAGGTAAGAGGCACTGTTGCCACACTCCGGATGACCATAGGCATGGGTGGAAACACTATTGTCTTGGTCATCGGTGATTGAGGTCTCGTCCCATCGTACGACCTGGATGGGACGGGAGCTTGACCCATGGCTGGATTGCGGCGCACGCCACGGGTGGGGTCGGCTTGTTGGGGAAGCCTTGGCCGTGCCGGGTTAGGCTGCCTTGCGCCAGTTGCTGAGGCCGGGTCGACGTACCTTGCCGGGTTGGCGAGTTTGGCTAGGCTACAGGCCCTGTCGGGTCGAGCGACCCGGCCAGGCGCGTGCCGGTTTTGAGGGGCGATGCGGGCCCACAATTTTGTAAGAGGATCCGGGTTCCGTTGCCTGCCCGGGGTTCATCCCCCCGACAATAGTCCCCGAAGCTGTGAAGGTCCACTGTCTTCGGATGAGTGGGCCTTCGCAGTTTCCCCCTTGAGCAAGGCGGATTCTGCGAGCGTCGGGTCCGGAAACACCCACTGTGTGCCGGTTTTCACGGAAACCGGATCGCGGCATCCCGGCCGTGGCAGGAACCGAGGAGTCCGTCGAATCTTGGGGCAATACCTCGGGCTTTGCACGGGCGCCATGTGGCGATCAGAAGCCGGAGGAACCTGACAGCCCACGCGCGTGACGGGACTGGGTGACGGGCTGGGGTCCGCTGCCACGCGCGCGGATTTATTGCAGCGTCTGGGGTCGGTTGCACTTCCCCGAGCAGTTACTGCACGTTTACTTGTGCACTTACTGCGGGGTAGTGGAACGGGCACGTGCAGATGATCCCACTCCCCCATGTTTGAACCGAGGGTTATAAATCGGGGGGCAGTGGGCGGCGGACATTATTCTCGCTCGCTCCCTCCTGTCCCTTTGCTCTCGCTCTGCTCTTTGCAACCGACGCACTGCGGCGCCCGCTGCTCCAAGTAGAGCTTCCTCTGTTGTCCATCTTCTTCCTTCTTCTTCTGCCCATGGCGCTACCGTCCGGCTCCTGGATGGGCTCGAACGTCACCACCGAGGACATCACCCGGCTCCGGGCATCGCGGCGCCTGCCGCGGGAGACGAACGTTGGCGTTCGCCTGCCGTGCGGCGAGAAGAGGCCTCGTCCTGAGGGACAGGAGTGTGTGGTCTTCCTCACGCACTTCAAGAGCGGGTTCGGGCTGCCGGCGAGCAACTTCTTCCGCGTGTTCCTAGAGTTCTTCGGGCTCCAGCCGCATCATCTTGGCTTCGGCGCCATCGTCCAGCTCTCCGGCTTCGTCACCCTCTACGAGTGGTACCTGGGGGTCGAGCCCACGGTTGACCTCTAGGCGCGCTTCTTCTCCTTGAACCAGCAGGGCCCGTCGGTCGGGGAGTTCGCCGACTGTGGTGTCGCCGTCATCTCGAAGTGGTCGGGGCAGATTTCCCCAAGATCCCGCTGGAGGATTCTGTCAACAAGTGACAAAACTCCTTCTATGTCCTCAACCATGGCGCGGACCACATCAACCTTCCACCCTTCTCCATCGCGCCACCGCAGGCGAAGAGGAACTGGGGCTACTCGCTCCGGCGCCCGTCGCAGGAGATCTTCAACCTCTGCGAGCGGGTGACGGTGATGAGGACGCAGGAGGGGCTCACCGGCACCGACCTCCTTGCCACGTTCATCATGCGCTAGGTCCTTCCGCTTCAGAGGCGCTCCTGCCTCATCAGCGAAATGATCGGTCTTCAGGACCCCAACCGTATAGGGTCGACGCGGCTGTCCGCGGAGCAGATTGCGCGTGGCGTGAACAACATCGAGGACTGGCGGTTCAGCAAGGCGCCGTACAGCGAGTCGAACCCGGCGCCGCAGGTGAGCATTTGGTCTTCTTACTTTGCTGCGGCACACGACGCGACGCGGGTGATACTTCTGAATGCGATTCGACATCCTTACGCCCGGGCTCCGTCGCAGGTGGCGCTGGTGGTGCCAGAGGAGCCCGCGGCTCCTGGCAAGGAGGAGGTGGCCGAGTCCGATGCCAGTGCTGGGCGTCGCGCAGGTAAGTTCCGCGTTTTATCTTCTCTTCATGTGTCTTGAGTTGCTGATCATGGCATGGCGCGGGCGATGCTAACGCCGGCTCTTGGTGTAGTGGCGTTGAGTGGGGGAGGCGGCGACACGGGTGGAGCCGGGTCCTCGCATGGGGCGGCGCCGAGCCGCCCGCATGGGAAAGATAGCGTCGCGCCGCGACCCCGGGCCGCGAAGCGCACGGCGGACCCGGCCGGGGCTGGGAGGCCGGTCAAGAAGAAGCGCGGCAACGGGCACGGGAGATCAACCCCGGTCCGGTCTTGATGGGGTAAGCTTCATTTCTTGTTTGCGCCTGGATTTTTCGAGCTAGTCTTGCTTCTTTTTTGCTCATTCTGTCTTCTTCTTCAGGTCGCCAATCGCGCTGGCGAGGGCGGCGACGGAGGCTGCGGCCGCCGAAGGGGCCGCGTTCCGCAGGAGCCGGTCTGATCTCGCCGAACAGGGCGAGGTGGAGGGACGGGGCGACTCGGACCTCGTCCTGGACCAGAACGACGCCGAGGCCTTGGCCTGGTGGGACAGGAACCGGGATGAGGCGGAGCTGGAGGCGGTGTCAGTCCAGGCTTGGACCGACGCGGCGGCAGCATGGGCGCGATCCGGCGCGGAGCCCGCCTGGCGCGAGATGCCGGAGGGGACGGTGGTGGCGGCGACGGTCTTTGAGCCGTCGTCGGTGAGGGAGCGTGGCCGTGGAGGCCGGGCTGAGGTGGTGATCCTCGACCAGGAGGTCGTGGAGGTGGGGGCGATACCCCGCTGCGGGCCGACGTGGTCGAGCGTGATGGGGCTGATGCTGGTGGAGGCAGCATCGTCTTGGAAGAGGCGCTCGGGCGGCGGCGCCAGAGGCGCTGCTGACTATGGAGGAGGCACCGCGGGCGTGGTGCCGGAGGCCATCCCTGTGGCTGGGCCGGTGGTGGTGACGTAGGGCGTCCCGGCTTCCGGGTCGTCGTCGGCGCCGGGTGGGGCGTCGGAGGAGGTGCTGGCCGCGTTGCAAGCGGCCAGTGGGGGCACGCCTTGGTGCCCCGGCAGGGAAGGCGCCGAGCTGCCGTGCCACAGCCGGCGCAGAGCGGGGGCGCCGCTGTTGTCGGGGGTTGGATACGACATATGCCAAAGGATGGCTTATCATGGTGGGAGCGAGTAGAACGTCGCCGGTGCCTGGAAGCGGGATGAGGCGAAGACATGCACGCCGGCGGAACTTACCCAGCTTCAGGGCTCTCCTAGGAGATAACACCCCTACTGCTGCTCTGGGGGGTCTCCGCATGATCACTAAGGCAAGGTGACTACAATGGTGCTCCTGGAGCTGTTTCGGGAGGCAGGAGAGGGCAAGGCTAGCTCTCTCCTCCCTGTGCTATCTGGTCTATCTCTATTCAGGTCCGAAACCTTTGCATGGGTGCCCCGGGGGGTTTATATAGGCCTACCCCCCGGGGGTACAATAGTAATCCGGCTGGGCGCGGGTCCCAGCCGTCTGTCTCTCAGGCCGCCGTCCTTCCCGCCGACTTCTGGGGCCCGCCGGCTGGCGGGTCCTGCGGACAGGCTTGATACTGTAGCGGCACTCCTGATGACGCAGGCTCGGTCATTGGGTCGTGGCAACAGTGCCGCCGTCTATCGGGCGATCACTGTCACCATTCCCCATCCTATCTGGTTAATGGCTCGTGGGGCCCTGGGGAGGAGTCTGCCGACTCTAGGAAGGCCGACTCCCACAGGTCCGTCTTCGGGGCGCCCAGGCCGCCTTCGGCCCACCCACTGACAGGCGGTCCCGCTGCCTTCGGGTCGTACAGGCCGGCGTCATGGGCACAGTGTACTGCACACTGTGGCTGAGGTCAAGGCAGGCATGGCAACAATGTCGTGCCTCGCCGGAGATCTTCTAGTGATACGGCTCACTGTAGCCATGCCGGCCCTTTGTAAGCAGAGGGGACGGCCACGCCGTGACCGTACCCCGCATTGTACTTCGAGATGAGGGAGGATTCACGGGCCGACTCTCCAGAGTCGGCCTCTCTGGAGGTCGCCAGCTTGGAGTCGGCCTCTCTGGAGGTCACCAGCTTGGAGTCGGCCTCTCTGGAGGTCGCCAGCTTGGAGTCGGCTTGAGGGGCGCGGCCTGCCCCGATGTCTTGAAAGGTCCTAGGACCCGGGTTAGCCTACCCGTGGCCCATTACTCCGACAGTAGTCCCCGAAGCTGGTGCATCCCTACGGATGCTGCATTGTGGGGCTTCAATAGTTTCATCCAGGAGCGAACTCTGGAACTCGGTTGCCGTCTTCCCTCGGCCCGACTGTCGAGAGTCAGATTTTTTAGTGAAGAGCCGCAGCTCGAAAGTCGCGGCGGGAAACCAGGCGGCGTGCCTGATACGCTTCCCCGCGGCCATCAGGGCGGTCCTATCATGTGGCGCCACGTGGAGAGGGTAGTCTGCCTGCCCACGCGCGCGATGGGACGGGCCGTCAGGCGGGGCCCGCCAATACCGTGCCTCGGCATACGAACGGATCCGTTGTGGTCGCGGACGGTTGGTTCTCCCACGTTGTTACTGCGTGCAGTAACTTCATGGGGTAAATCGTGGGGTGGCGTGGGGCATCATGCGCAGTTAATCCCATGCCCACCACCTCGGCTCCTCAGCCCACAGGGCTATAAGTAGGCGGGGGGGAGCGGAGCGGCACAGCACGCACACCCTTCTTCCCCGCTCCCCCGCCTCATCTTGCCTTCTCTCCCTCCTCCCTCCGCCATTGAGCAAGAGCGCTCCACAGCACGGCGATGAACTCTTCCTCCGCCGCGGCCCCCGCCATGCGCTCCGGCGTGTGGGAGGGCTCGGAGGTAGAAGACGGACACATCGAGTTCCTCCGCCGGACACGGCGTCTCCCCAGCGCGAAGCTCATGCGCGCCCGTGCCGCGTCGGAGGGGGAGATCCGGCCGGCGCCGGAGGAGGGCGAGCGGGTCATGTTTCGCTCGCACCTTATGCGCGGCCTGGGGCTGCCGGCGAGCGGCTTCTTCCGCTCGTTCCTGGAGTTCCACAGCCTTCAACCGCACCGCCTCACTCCGAACACGATGGTGTTGCTCTCCGCCTTCGCCACCCTGTGCGAGGGTTTCCTCGGCGTTCTCCCCACCATTGAGCTGTGGGGAGAATTCTTCTCTTCTAAGCTCGGCACGCACGTCGCCGGCATGCCGGCTCAGTGCAGCGCCTACATCGCGGTGCGGCGCTCGACGGCCGACAACCCCTTTCCTCCCATCACATTGATCAAGTCGGTGAAGATGTGGCAGCGCTCATACTTCTACGTGAAGAACCTCGTCTCCAACGGCGACTGGGTCAACCTGCCGCCCTACAACGCCGCCCCCCTAACTGGGAGGCTCCCCAGCTGGTCTCACCGAGTCAAGTCGCTGACTCTTGCCGGAGCCGCCGCCGTAGCGCAACTCCGAGTCTTGATACAGTCGGAGGGTCTTGTCGGGGCCGACTTGCTGGCCGCCTTCGTGGCGCGCCAAGTTCTCTCGCTCCAAGGCCGGCCTCACCTGATCTGTCAGATGAGCGGCCTTCGAGACCCAAGTCGGATAAGCACCAAGGTGATGCCCCGCAATGAGGTGGCGAACTTGGTGAACCACATCGCGCACTGCGAGTTCGAGGAGGACTGGCAGTTCGGCAAGGAGCCGTACTCGCGCGACAATCCCCCACCAGTGGTAAGTCGCGTCCCCCTATTGTTTTGTCTTCTTTGCGGCCGACTCCACTTCTGACTCTTGTCGGTTTCTTCTGAGCTAGAATCCTCTTATGCAGCCCGCAGCCGGTGCCACGAGATAGCCCCGCGAGTATGTTCCCGATCACACAGAGAGTGACGTCGATGACCCCGACTTGGGGCGGCGGCGATGGAAGCCGACGCCGAAGGCAGGGGAGAAGGAGCGGAAGGCGACTTCAGGCCCTCGGCCACCTTCGCCGACTGGCCTGACGACGACGCCGAAGGGGAAGTCGCCCCGCGCCACCAGCCGAAGGTCGGTTCCTCCGCTGGCCAGGGCGGTTTGAAGAGGCGTCACGCCGGGCCGAGTGCGCCTGCCGGTAAGTTGAAGAAGATAAAGGGGGCGGCCGCCGCGACCAGATGGGAGGAGGCGGCCGCGAAGGCTAACCGCTTCCGAAGGGAAGTGAGAAGGCCGCCGCTAGTCTCTGCATAAGTCCTTACGCTTTTTTATTTTCCTTCGTTGAATCTTGTCCAAGTTTTCTTTTATACTCCCTCCAATCTTCTCCAGGGCCCCTCTCTCCCTTGAGAGAGTCGCCATCCCCTCCATCATGGGGTCGGTAGAGACGTCTGCCAACACTCGGCGGGCCGACCCCGCCGCCAACCTCCGGGAGGCGACGGAGCGAAACGCGCGGGTGAAGCGCGAGGAGGAGGAAGCCGGACATCTGGATAAGGCGGAGGCCGACAAGGCGGCCGCCTCCGCCCAGAAGAAGCTGGAGGATGCCGAAGCCGCCCTTGCGGTGAGACGGCGTATCGAGGAGGTCGCGCGTCGCCGATCGGCGATGCTCGTCCCCCCACTGTCGTCTGCACCGCCGCCTCCAGAGTTCACGGGGCAGACCGGAGAGGCCGGCACCGTGAACCCCGTCGTGGAGAAGGAGGGCGGCGAGGCTTCTATGTCGGACACTCTCGTGCCGCCACCGCCGCCTCCACCGCCGTCTGGGAGGCTGCACGGCAAACAGCTGGTGGGTCAGTCGGAGCCGCCGGTCGTGGACGAGGCTGAGGTGCGACTGCTTCTCCAAGTCTCCTCGCCGGTGCGCCGTCGTCTCGAGAGGGCGACCTCAGCGCCACGACCTTGGGAGACCGGCGCAGCCAGCTCAGCAACCCTAGACGCCGAGGCCACAAGCACCGCGCCCACCGGGTGGGTGCGCGGAGGCGGCACCGGGCCGCTGAATCAATTGCTCCTGGAAGTCCAGGTGAAGCTGCGGGCCGAAGGCGACGCCCTTCAAGCATGTACCAGAGCGCATCTGGCCGCACGAACGGTCGTCCGAGTAAGTTTCTTTTCCTTTTTGATTCTTGTTTTTTCTTTGTGGGGGCGTGCCAGCGCACCCACTGGGTGTAGTCCCCGAGTTCCGAGCCGGCTGCTGAGCAGGCGGTTCGGAACTCCCTCTCGCGAGTTCCAAACACTAACTTTGTCTTCAATGACTTATCGAAGGAGTATCACAACCTCCGCGTCATTGCCTTCAACCGTAATGTTGTGGAGTTGGGCAAGCGGGCTGCCGATTTGTCAGAAAGCCGGAGTAACTTCTTCTTCTTCGTAGGGGCGCGCTGGCACACCCGCGGGCTGTAGTCCCCGAGATTCGGGCCGACTTCTGAGCAGTCGGGCCGGATCTTCCCGGCGATCTTCTTTGTTGATGACTTATTTGTCTCTTCTTTCATTCTTCAGAAGCCAACGCCGCTCTTCAGGAGCAGCTGGGCGAGGCCAATACCGTCCGTCGTGCCAAGGAGGAGGAGTGTGACAAGCTTGCCGCGGAGCGCGACCTGTTGGCGGCACAGCTGGCCGGGCAGAAGGAGCTGCTCAAGAAGGCGCAGGACGAGGCCGAGAAGAAGGAGGCCGCTCTCCTGGCCGAGTTCGAGAGCGAGCGCTCCTCCTGGACTGACAGGGAGGCGATGCTGACCTCCGGCTTCCATGAGATCGAGGATATCATTGATGGTAAATTTCTTTCTTTCTTCAGGCTTCCGTCTGTGTGTCAGGCCGACTTCTGATTTTTCGACTTGCTTCTTTTTTGTCTTGGCAGACTTCTTCCCTGGTCATTCGCAGGCAGTCCCTCTGGCCATCGAGGCTGCTCGTGAGGCGCGAAGGGCAAATGGTGAGGAGATCGCCGCTAATGCCCCCCGAACCGTCGAAGAGAAGCTTCTGAGCATTGAAGCCCGTCTTCGTCCGGCTTACCGGCTGATGCGCCGGCTTCAGCGTGCCGGCGTCCAGGCGGTTGCCGCCTTGTGGCCAGGCACGCCGGCTCTGCGCACCGCCAGCCGAACTGCCGACTGGCTGGAGGTCGCTGCCGGCCGTCTTGAGGCTTGGAAGGGCTCCTCGGCCCGGGCCGGAGCGCGCCGGGCCTTGGAGTTTGTCAAGGCGTGGTACCCAGGGCTGGACCTGGACCGTCTGGCCGCGTTCCGGTCAGAAGCCCAGGCCGAGCTGGAGGCTGTGGAGGGCGCCCTTATCGAGCATGCAGCGGCCATCGCCGAGTACACGGACACCAGTGTCTTCGTCCCCGAGTGGGCTGAAGGCGGCGAGGAAGTGCCGCCAGAGTGGTTTGGGATGAACCCGGAGTATGGCGAGGATTCAGCGGAGGTGATCGACTCCAGCACTGAGGAGGAGGACAAGGCGGAGGACGAAGGCAAGGCGGAGGTGCCAGAGGACGGAGCAGGTGGCCAGCCTCAGCTCGACCGCGCCTCCAGCAACGAGCCGCGTTGAGAGAAGGCGACTGCCACCGGAGGTGATCAAGCCGAGACCGCCCAGCCGACTGCCCAGACGCCTAACACCGCCGTCTCCTCCAATCCTCCGATCCTAGATGCCGCCTCCTAGGCTGCCTTTTCGCCTCTGCCTGTCTGTCTTAGTAATCTTTTTTGAAAACTTTGTTAGATTCGAACAATTCCACCCGCGGGGTGTATCTTGAACTTCTATTCGAAGATTTGGCCAAGGGCCTATGTAAATATTGATTCGATTTCCGTCTTTCCTAGCTTACTGCTCTTTAGGCTTTTCCCTTTGCCGCCTTCCCTTAGTCGCTGCCTTGCCAGTCGGACAGCCGCTCTGCGGGCTGTCGCTGGGTCAAGTGCTCGGCTACTTCGGGAAGGCAAGTACTTGGCCGTTTAGAGTTTCTTTAGCAAGTCGGATAGAAAAGCGATAGGCCGACTACCCAAGAGTCGGCCGTCCTTGATAGAGGCTAATAAAGACGGCGAGCTGGCTACTCATGAGTTGGCTTTCTGCTTCAGAAATGCTGGAGGCCGTCTTACGCTATGTTCATGCTTTAGGTCCTTAGCCATTTTTCGTGTGGGCGCCCGTTCTTCCTCACTCCTGTTCGCCTCACGGTCGCTTTGCGAGCTGCGGCTTTGCCAGGAGGCGGATTGGGCACCGCGCACTACTTGTCTGACTGCGGGAAGCTCCTCATAGTGCAAGGCGGCGAGTCCCCGGGCCGACTAGTCTGGCCCGATGCCAAGCGGCTTGTAATGAAAGTGATGTTCTCGAAGGCATAATTCTTATCATACAAATAACAAAAAGGGCAGTCCCCGAGCTCGTCTCGGGGGGCCCAAAGTCTTAGTACTTAAATACAAAGGGGTAGTGCAATACATACTACATCAACTGTAAAATATTCGAAGAAGATTTGCATTCCACGGGCGTTCTGTCTCTTTGCCGGAGTCGTCCCTCTTGCGCGCTCGGGGCTTCTGAGCGTCGATCAGATAGTAGGCATCGTTTCCTAGCACCTTGCTGATGATGAAGGGGCCTTCCCAAGGTGCCGACAGCTTGTGTTGGCCGGCTGTTCGCTAGATCAGACGGAGCACAAGGTCGCCTTCTTGGAAAGATCTTGGCCTGACCTTCCTGTTGTAGTATCGACGCAGACTCTGCTGGTAGATGCTGGACCGGCTGAGTGCCAACAGCCGGCCCTCTTCCAGCAGATCGACACCGTCTTGACATGCTTCTTCTGCTTCTTCCTTGGTGTACATGGTGACTCGCGGGGAGTCGAACTCTATGTCCGTTGGGATGACAGCTTCGGCACCATAGACGAGGAAGAAGGGTGGAAACACTGTTATCTTGGTCATCAGTGATTGAGGTCTCGTCCAATCGTATGGCCTGGAAGGGACGGGAGCTTGACCCGTGGCTGGATTGCGGCGCACGCCACGGGTGGGGTCGGCTTGTTGGGGAAGCCTTGGTCGTGCCGGGTTCGGCTGCCTTACGCCAGTTGCTGAGGCCAGGTCGACGTACCTTGCTGGGTCGGTGAGTTTGGCCGGACTGCGGGCCCTACCGGGTCGACCGACCCGGCCAGGCGCATGTCGGTTTTGAGGGGCGATGCGGGCCCCACAATTTTTGAAGTGGATCCGGGTTCCGTTGCCTGCCCGGGGTTCATCCCCCCGACACTAAGCTTGGGGATGCCCCCGGAAGGCATCCCCTCTTTCGTCTTTGTTCATTGGTAACTTTACTTGGAGCTATATTTTTATTCGCCACATGATATGTGTTTTGCTTGGAGCGTCGTGTATGATATTAGTATTTGCTTTTTAGTTTACCACAATCATCCTTGCTATACACACCTTTTGGAAGAAGCCTACTTGATTAGAATTTATGAGAATACTCTATGCGCTTCACTTATATCTTTTGAGCTAGATAGTTTTTGCTCTAGTGCTTCACTTATACCTTTTAGAGCATGGCGGTGGCTTAATTTTGTAGAAATTGCTAGTCTCTCATGCTTCATTAATATTATTTTTGAGAATCTTTTAGAACAGCATGGTATTTGCTATGGTTATGAATTTGGTCCTAGAATGATGAGCATTCAAGTTGGGTATAATAAAAACTATCATAGAAAGTGCATTAAACACTAGGATCAATTTGATACTTGATAATTGTTTTGATATATAAAGGTGGTAATGTTAGAGTCATGCTAGTGGGTAATTATGAAATTGAGAAATACTTGTGTTGAAGTTGGCAACTCCCGTAGCATGCACGTATGGTAAAAGTTGTGTGACAAATTTGTTGCATGAGGTGCTCTTTTGATTGTCTTCCTTATGAGTGGCAGTCGGGGACGAGCGATGGTCTTTTCCTACCAAATTTGTTGCATGCGTAGTAGTACTTTGCTTCAAGGGCTAAGTAGACTTTTGCAATAAGTATATGAGTTCTTTATGACTAATGTGAGTCCATGGATATACGCACACTCATCCTTCCACTTAGCTAGCCTCTATTATACTGCTCAACTTTCACCGGTATCATGCACCCATTATTTACCTTCCTCAAAACAGCCACCATACCTACCTATTATAGCATTTCCATAGCCATTCCGAGATATATTGCCATGCAACTTTCCACCGTTCCGTTATTATGACACGCTCCATCATTGTCATACTGCTCTTTGCATGATCATGTAGTAGACATCGTATTTGTGGCAAAGCCACCTTCATAATTTTCATACATGTCGCTCTTGATTCATTGCATATACCGGTACACTGCCGGAGGCATTCATATAGAGTCATATCTTGTTCTAGCTTTGAGTTGTAAATCAATAAAAGTGTGATGATCTTCATTATTAGAGCATTGTCCCAGTGAGGAAAGGATGATGAAGACTATGATTCCCCCACAAGTCGGGATGAGACTTCGGACTTTACAAAAAAAGAGAAAGGCCAAAAAGAAAAAAAAGGAAAGGCCAAAGAAAGAAAAAAAGAAAAAAGAAAAACAAGAGAAAAAAATAAAATGAGAGAAAAAGAGAGAAGGGACAATGTTACTATCTCTTTCCACACTTGTGCTTCAAAATAGCACCATGATCTTCATGATAGAGAGTCTCCTATGTTGTTACTTTCATATACTAGTGGGAATTTTTGATTATAGAACTTGGCTTGTATATTCCAATGATGGGCTTCCTCAAATGCCCTAGGTCTTCGTGAGCAAGCAAGTTGGATGCACACCCACTTAGTTTCTTTTGCTGAGCTTTCATACATTTATAGCTCTAGTGCAGCCGTTGCATGGCAATCCCTACTCACTCACATTGATATCTATTAATGGGCATCTCCATAGCCCGTTGATATGCCTAGTTGATGTGCGACTATCTTCTCCCTTTTTTGTCTTTACAACCACCACCATATACCACCATAGTGCTATGTCCATGGCTTGCTCTCATGTATTACATAAGAGTTGAAAAAAGCTGAAGCGCGTTAAAAAGTATGAACCAATTGATCGGCTCGTCATCGGGGTTGTACATGATGGGAGTATTTTGTGTAATAGAAATGAAGCATGGCCTAACTATATGATTTTGTAGGGATAAGCTTTCTTTGGCTATGCTATTTTGATAGGAAATGATTATTTGTTAGTATGCTTCGAAGTATTATTATATTTATGTTTTATAAGCTTTTATCTTGAATCATTTTGATCTGAACAATCATGCCACAATAAAGAAAATTACATTGAGAATTATGCTAGGTAGCATTCAACAACAAAAATTCTGTTTTTATCATTTACCTACTCGAGGACGAGCAGGAATTAAGCTTGGGGATGCTTGATACGTCTCCAACGTATCTATAATTTTTGATTGTTCCATGCTATTATATTACCTGTTTTGGATGTTTATGGGCTTTATTTTACACGATTATATCATTTTTGCGGACTAACCTACTAACCGGAGGCCCAGCTCGTATTGCTATTTTTTTTGCCTATTTCAGTATTTCGAAGAAAAGGAATATCAAGCGGAGTCCAAATGGAATGAAACCTTCGGGAGCGTGATTTTTGGAACGAACGTGATCCAGAGGACTTGGAGTGCAAGTCATGAAGCAGCCGAGGCAGCCACGAGGGTGGAGGGCACGCCCACCCCTATAGGGCGCGCCCCCTGTCTCGTGGGCCCCTCGGGCGGCCACCGACGTACTTCTTCCTCCTATATATACCCACGTACCCCGAAAACATCCAGGGAGCCAACGAAAAACAATTTCCACCACCGTAACCTTCTGTATCCGCGAGATCCCATCTTGGAGCCTTCGTCGGTGCTCCACCAGAGGGGGATCGACCATGGAGGGCTTCTACATCAACACCATAGCCCCTCCGATGAGTTGTGAGTAGTTTACCACAGACCTTCGGGTCCATAGTTATTAGCTAGATGGCTTCTTCTCTCTTTTTTGATCTCAATACCATGTGCTCCCCCTCTCTTGTGGAGATCTATTTGATGTAACTCTTTTTCCGGTGTGTTTGTCGAGATCCGATGAATTGTGGGTTTATGATCAAGTTTATCTATGAGAAATATTTGAATCTCCTCTGAATTCTTTTATGTATGATTGAGTTATCTTTGCAAGTCTCTTCGAATTATCAGTTTGGTTTGCCCTACTAGATTGGTCTTTCTTGCCATGGGAGAAGTGCTTAGCTTTGGGTTCAATCTTCCGGTGTCCTTTCCCAGTGGCAGTAGGGGCAGCAAGGCACATATTATATTGTTGCCATCGAGGATAAAAAGATGGGGTTTATATCATATTGCATGAGTTTATCCCTCTACATCATGTCATCTTTCTTAATACGTTACTCTGTTCTTATGAACTTAATACTCTAGATGCATGATAGATAGCGGTCGATGTGTGGAGTAATAGTAGTAGATGCAGGCAGGAGTCGGTCTACTTGTCGCGGACGTGATGCCTATATACATGATCATGCCTAGATAATCTCATAATTATTCACTTTTCTATCAATTGCTCGACAGTAATTTGTTCACCCACCGTAATACTAATGCTATCTTGAGAGAAGCCACTAGTGAAACCTATGGCCCTCGGTCTATCTTTTATCATATAAGCTTTCAATATACTTTATTTGCATCTTTACTTTTCCTATCTATATTATAAAATACCAAAAATATATTTATCTTATCATACTATCTCTATCAGATCTCACTTTCGCAAGGGGTCGTGAAGGGGTTGACAACCCCTTTATTGTGTTGGTTGCTAGTTCTTTGTTTGTTTGTGTAGGTGCATGGGACTTTTGAGGAGCCTCCTACTGGATTGATACCTTGGTTCTCAAAAACTGAGGGAAATACTTACGCTACTATTGCTGCATCACCCTTTCCTCTTCAAGGAAAACCAACACAAGCTCAAGACATAGCATCCATCATATTATCTTGGTTGTTGCCATCGGTTAAAAATGATAGTGGGCATCCAGATTTTAGAAAAAAGATAATGAATGTGCATGTCCTACATGCAGACAGACCAGCTTCGATTAGCACATGCAGCACAACAAGGTATAGTTATGTGAACCAGCAAAACAAATATTGCATTTGCTTTTGTGGAAAAAGCTGTTGGGGAATGTAGTAATTTCAAAAATTTCCTACGCACACGCAAGATCATGGTGATGCATAGCAACGAGAGGGGAGAGTGTTGTCTACATACCCTTGTATACCGTAAGCGGAAGCGTTAGCATAACGAGGTTGATGTAGTCGTACGTCTTCACGATTCGACCGATCAAGTACCGAATGTACGGCACCTCCGAGTTCAGCACACGTTCAGCACGATGAGGTCCCTCGAACTCCGATCCAGCCGAGTGTTGAGGGAGAGTTTCATCAGCACGACGGCGCCGGGACGATGAAGATGTTCTACTGATGCAGGGCTTCGCCTAAGCACCGCTACAGTATTATCGAGGTGGACTATGGTGGAGGGGGACACCGCACACAGCTAAAAGATCAAACGATCAATTGTTGTGTCCATGGGGTGCCCCCCTGCCCCCGTATATAAAGGAGCAGGGGGGTGCGGCCGGCCAAGGGGAGAGGCGCGCCGGGAGGAGTCCTACTCCCACAGGGAGTAGGACTCCCCCCCCCTTTCCGAGTTGGATTAGGACTTGGGAGGGGGGAAAGAGGAGGGAGAGAGGAAGGAAGGGGGGCGCCGGACCCTCTCCTTGTCCTATTCGGACTAGGGGGGAGGGGCGCGTGGCCCATCCCTGGCCGCCTCTCCTCTTCTCCGTAAAGGCCCACTAAGGCCCATTAACCTCCCGGGGGGTTCCGGTAACCTCCTGGTACTCCGGTAAAATCCCGATTTAACCTGGAACACTTCCGATATCCAAACATAGGCTTCCAATATATCAATCTTCATGTCTCGACCATTTCAGACTCCTCGTCATGTCCGTGATCACATCCGGGACTCCGAACAACCTTCGGTACATCAAAACATATAAACTCATAATATAACTGTCATCGTAACGTTAAGCGTGCGGATCCTACGGGTTCGAGAACTATGTAGACATGTCCAAGACATGTCTCCGGTCAATAACCAATAGTGGAACCTGGATGCTCATATTGGTTCCTACATATTCTACGAAGATCTTTATTGGTCAGACCGCAGAACAACATACGTTGTTCCCTTTGTCATCGGTATGTTACTTGCCCGAGATTCGATCGTCGGTATCTCAATACCTAGTTCAATCTTGTTACCGGCAAGTCTCTTTACTCGTTCCGTAATACATCATCTCGCAACTAACTCATTAGTTCCAATGCTTGCAAGGCTTAAGTGATGTGCATTACCGGGAGGGCCCAGAGATACCTCTCCGACAATCGGAGTGACAAATCCTAATCTCGAAATACGCCAACCCAACAAGTACCTTTGGAGACACCTCTAGAGAACCTTTATAATCACCCAGTTACGTTGTGACGTTTGGTAGCACACAAAGTGTTCCTCCGGTAAACGGGAGTTGCATAATCTCATAGTCATAGGAACATGTATAAGTCATGAAAGCAATAGGAATATACTAAATGATCAGGTGCTATGCTAACGGAATGGGTCAAGTCAATCACATCATTCTCCTAATGATGTGATCTCGTTAATCAAATGACAACTCATGTCTATGGTTAGGAAACATAATCATCTTCGATTAACGAGCTAGTCAAGTAGAGGCATACTAGTGACACTCTGTTTGTCTATGTATTCACACATGTATTACGTTTCTGGTTAATATAATTCTAGCATGAATAATAAACATTTATCATGATATAAGGAAATAAATAATAACTTTATTATTGCCTCTAGGGCATATTTCCTTTAGTCTCCCACTTGCACTAGAGTCAATAATCTAGATTACACAGTAATGATTCTAACACCCATGGAGTCTTGGTGTTGATCATGTTTTGCTCGTGGAAGAGGCTTAGTCAACGGGTCTGCAACATTCAGATCCGTATGTATCTTGCAAATTTCTATGTCTCCCACCTGGCCTATATCCCGAATGGAATTGAAGCGTCTCTTGATGTGCTTGGTTCTCTTGTGAAATCTGGATTCCTTCGCTAAGGCAATTTCTCCAGTATTGTCACAAAAGATTTTCATTGGACCCAATGCACTAGGTACAACACCTAGATCGGATATGAACTCCTTCATCCAGACTCCTTCATTTGCTACTTCCGAAGCAGCTATGTACTCCGCTTCACATGTAGATCCCGCCACGACGCTTTGTTTAGAACAGCACCAACTGACAGCTCCACCGTTTAATGTAAACACATATCCGGTTTGTGATTTAGAATCGTCCGGATCAGTGTCAAAGCTTGCATCAACGTAACCATTTACAATGAGTTCTTTGCCACCTCCATAAACGAGACACATATCCTTAGTCCTTTTCAGGTACTTCGGATGTTCTTGACCGTTGTCCAGTGATCCACTCCTGGATTACTTTGGTACCTCCCTGCTAGACTTATAGCAAGGCACACATCAGGTCTGGTACATAGCATTGCATACATGATAGAGCCTATGGCTGAAGCATAGGGAACATCTTTCATTTTCTCTCTATCTTCTGAAGTGGTCGGGCATTGAGTCTTACTCAACTTCACACCTTGTAACACAGGCAAGAACCCGTTCTTTGCTTGATCCATTTTGAACTTCTTCAAAACTTTGTCAAGGTATGTGCTTTGTGAAAGTCCAATTAAGTTTCTCGATCTATCTCTATAGATCTTAATGCCCAATATGTAAGCAGCTTCACCGAGGTCTTTCATTGAAAAACTTTTATTCAAGTATCCCTTTATGCTATCCAGAAATTCTATATCATTTCCAATCAGTAATATGTCATCCACATATAATATCAGAAATGCTACAGAGCTCCCACTCACTTTCTTGTAAATACAAGCTTCTCCAAAAGTCTGTATAAAACCAAATGCTTTGATTACACTATCAAAGCGTTTATTCCAACTCCGAGAGGCTTGCACCAGTCCATAAATGGATCGCTGGAGCTTGCACACTTTGTTAGCTCCCTTTGGATCAACAAAACCTTCCGGTTGCATCATATACAACTCTTGTTCCAGAAATCCATTCAGGAATGTAGTTTTGACATCCATTTGCCAAATTTCATAATCATAAAATGCGGCTATTGCTAACATGATTCGGACAGACTTAAGCATCGCTACGGGTGAGAAGGCCTCATCATAGTCAATCCCTTGAACTTGTCGAAAACCTTTTGCAACAAGTCGAGCTTTGTAGACAGTAACATTACCATCGATGTCAGTCTTCTTCTTGAAGATCCATTTATTATCAATTGCTTGCCGATCATCGGGCAAGTCAACCAAAGTCCATACTTTGTTCTCATACATGGATCACATCTCAGATTGCACGGCCTCAAGCCATTTTGCGGAATCTGGGCTCACCATCGCTTCTTTATAGTTCGTAGGTTCATCATGATCCAGTAGCATGACCTCCAGAACAGGATTACCGTACCACTCTGGTGCAGATCTTATTCCGTTTGACCTACGAGGTTCATTAACAACTTGATCTAAAGTTCCATGATCATCATCATTAACTTCCTCACTAATTGGTGTAGATGTCATAGGAACCGGTTTCTGTGATGAACTACTTTCCAATAAGGGAGCAGGTACAGTTACCTCATCAAGTTCTACTTTCCTCCCACTCACTTCTTTCGAGAGAAATTCCTTCTCTAGAAAGGATCCATTTTTAGCAACGAATGTCTTGCATTCGGATCTGTGATAGAAGGTGTATCCAACAGTCTCCTTTGGGTATCCTATGAAGACACATTTCTCTGATTTGGGTTCGAGCTTATCAGGTTGAAGCTTTTTCACATAAGCATCGCAGCCCCAAACTTTAAGAAACGGCAACTTTGGTTTCTTGCCAAACCATAGTTCATAAGACGTTGTCTCAACGGATTTCGATGGTGCCCTATTTAATGTGAATGCAGCCGTCTCTAAAGCATAACCCCAAAACGATAGAGGTAAATCAGTAAGAGACGTCATAGATCGCACCATATCTAGTAAAGTATGATTACGACGTTCGGACACACCATTACGCTGTGGTGTTCCGGGTGGCATGAGTTGTGAAACTATTCCACATTGTTTAAAATGTAGACCAAACTCGTAACTCAAATATTCTCCTCCACGATCAGATCGTACAAACTTTATTTTCTTATTACGATGATTTTCAACTTCACTCTGAAATTCTTTGAACTTTTCAAATGTTTCAGACTTATGTTTCATTAAGTAGATATACCCATATCTGCTTAAATAATCCGTGAAGGTGAGAAAATAACGATATCTGCCATGAGCCTCAACATTCATCGGACCACATACATCTGTATGTATGATTTCTAACAAATCTGTTGCTCTCTCCATAGTTCCGGAGAACGGCGTTTTAGTCATCTTGCCCATGAGGCACGGTTCGCAAGTGTTCGCTTAATCCGTAGTCCCTGTTTCGAGTTGCAAATATTAGCAACAGAACTAGTATCAAATACCCAGGTGCTACTGCAAGCTCTAGTAAGGTACACATCAATAACATGTATATCACATATACCTTTGTTCACCTTGCCATCCTTCTTATCCGCCAAATACTTGGGGCAGTTCCGCTTCCAGTGACCAGTCTGCTTGCAATAGAAGCACTCAGTTTCAGGCTTAGGTCCAGACTTGGGTTTCTTCTCCTGAGCAGCAACTTGTTTGTAGTCCTTCTTGAAGTTCCCCTTCTTCTTACCTTTGCCCTTTTTCTTGAAACTAGTGGTCTTGTTGACCATCAACACTTGTTGCTCCTTCTTGATTTCTACCTCCGCAGCCTTTAGCATTGCGAAGAGCTCGGGAATCGTCTTATCCATCCCTTGCATGTTATAGTTCATCACGAAGATCTTGTAGCTTGATGGCAGTGATTGAAGAATTCTGTCAATGACGCTATCATCCGAAAGATTAACTCCCAGTTGAATCAAGTGATTATTATACCCAGACATTTTGAGTATATGCTCACTGACAGAACTATTCTCCTCCATCTTGCAGCTGTAGAACTTATTGGAGACTTCATATCCTTCAATCTGGGCATTTTCTTGAAATATTAACTTCAACTCCTGGAACATCTCATATGCTCCATGACGTTCAAAACGTCGTTGAAGTCCCGGTTCTAAGCCGTAAAGCATGGCACACTAAACTATTGAGTAGTCATCTGCTTTGCTCTGCCAGATGTTCACAACATCTGGTGTTGCTCCTGTAGCAGGTCTGGCACCCAGCGGTGCTTCCAGGACGTAATTCTTCTAGCAGCAATGAGGATAATCCTCAAGTTATGGACCCAGTCCGTGTAATTGCTACCATCATCTTTCAACTTTGCTTTCTCAAGGAACGCATTAAAATTCAACGGAACAACAGCACGGGCCATCTATCTACAATCAACATAGACAAGCAAGATACTATCAGGTACTAAGTTCATAATAAATTTAAGTTCAATAAATCATATTACTAAAGAACTCCCACTTAGATAGACATCCCTCCACTAGTAGAAAAAGGGTCAAACGTGAAGCACATTAGTGCCGGTTTGTATTTGAGCCGGCACAAATGTATACATTAGTGCCGGTTCCAACGGCTAGCCGGGCCGCTCTCATTAGTACCGGTTCGTGGGTAACCTTTAGCACCGGTTCGTGCCACGAACCGGTACTAATGAGAGTGGTGGCGGGATGTTGTCAGTCTGGGCCCCCTCCAGCACCTTTAGTACCGGTTCTTGGCACGAACCGGTACTAAAGGTCGTCCTACATAAACCCTTCGTCCACCCGAGCTCACTCTGTTCTTCCCCTTTCCCCTCTCCTCTCTGTTCTTCCCCTCTTCCTCTCGATCTCATCACACATTTTGCCCAAAATTTGTCAAGATTTGAAGGCCCCCATCCATTCAACTGATCACAAAGGTTAGCAACTTTGTCCTTTCATGTCTCATTGCTAGATTAGCTCTTGCAATGCTTTATATAGTTATTAATTTGGGAGTTTAGTAATTTGGGAGGAAATATATATATGTGCTAGTATTTGATTTATATGCAATTTGAGGTTAAAATAACACTTAGTTTGCATATGTAGGTGTGGTTTACTTAGTGCCTTCTAAATCTCCGTCGTCACCACCGTCGATCGCCCGCACCGTCCCGTCGCCGGCACCACCTTGTGGTGAGCCTCTTGTTCATGAAATTGTATATAAAAAATTGATGTTTGTGTGATTTGGATATATAGTTACTCGTATAATAATTATCTTACCTGTACGTTATTTGTTATACATAGTGCCATGGTTTTGATATCCGTCCCCGTCGGCCCTCGTCCTTGTTATGATTCGGATGTGGTATATTCTCTTTTAAAACTATTTGTTGCATTTCGTGTTTATGACAAATTATGCCCATCAAGTTGACATAGATATTTTTATCTAGGAGGTATGTGAACCGGAAATTCCAACCGACCCTATTGTTGAGAGGTTAAATTTAGTTGAAAGAGAAAACGAGTACTTGAAAGAAAAATTGAAAAGAATTGAGGGGGAGAAGATGGAATTGGAGTTGCATGTTGCCGATGTCGTCGATGATCACAAGATCAAGAAGGAGAAAATGTGCTTGAAGAATAGAAATATTAGAAAATATGCCATCGATAGTGAGGCTTGGTATCATTATGCTGTTGGATCAATTGTTACCTTAGTTGCGATCTTGATCGCATTTGTTGTTGCATTTAAATGCTTTAGCTAGAGAGTTATTTGTTTGTTGCATTTAAGTGTTGTATGAACTTGTATTAATTTGGTCTATTCGGTGTTGTGTAATGAAGATGAGCCGGCAATGGATGTACGATGACCGATGCTATCCCCAGTTCGTTGAGGGCGTGCATACTTTTCTGCTTGCGGCTGAGGCAAACAAGCGGGCGGATGGTTTTATGCCTTGTCCATGTGCTGGCTGTAAGAATGGTCGCAATTACTCTACGTCAAGAACCATTCACGTCCACCTGTTTGAGTCCGGTTTCATGCCCCACTATAATGTTTGGACCAAGCACGGAGAAAGAGGGGTTATGATGGAAGACAATGAAGAAGAAGCGGACGACGACAGTTATCCTAGCCATGGGTTCCCTGAATAGGATGATACAACAATGGGGGAAGAAGCTGAGCCGGTAATGCGGGAAGAAGCTAAGCCGGCAATGCGGGAAGAAGCTGAAGAAGAGGCATCAGATGAGCCCATTGATGATCTAGGTCGGACCATTGCCGATGCAAAGAGAAACTGCGCAAGTGATTTGGAGAAGAAGAAGTTGCAGCGCATGTTAGAGGATCACAAAAAATTGTTGTACCCGAATTGCGTAGGTGACAAGAAAAAGCTGGGCACCACACTGGAATTGCTGCAATGGAAGGCAGAGAATGGTGTATCTGACAAGGGATTTGGAAAGTTGCTGGTAATGATAAAGGATATGCTTCCAAAGGACAACGAATTGCCCGAGAGTACGTACAAAGCAAAGAAGGCTATCTGCCCTGTAGGGTTAGAGGTGCAGAAGATACATGCATGCCCTAATGATTGCATCCTCTACCGTGGTGAGTACGAGGATTTGAACGCTTGCCCGGTATGTGGTGCATTGCGCTATAAGATCAGCCGCGATGAGCATGGTGATGTCGAGGGCGAGCGCCCCAAGAAGAAGATTCCTGCCAAGGTGATGTGGTATTCTCCTATAATACCACGGTTGAAACATTTGTTCCAAAACAAAGAGCATGCCAAGGCGATGCGATGGCACAGAGAAGACCGTAAGAAATACGGAAAGTTGAGAGTACCCGCTGACGGGTCGCAGTGGAGAAAAATCGAAAGAAAGTACGGGAAGGAGTTTGCAGATGACGCAAGGAGCATATGGTTTGGTCTAAGCGCAGATGGCATTAATCCTTTTGGGGAGCAGAGCAGCAACCATAGCACCTGGCCTGTGACTCTATGTTTGTATAACCTTCCTCCTTGGTTGTGCATGAAGCGGAAGTTCATTATGATGCCAGTGCTCATCCAAGGCCCTAAACAACCCGGCAACGACATTGATGTGTACCTAAGGCCATTAGTTGAAGAACTCTTACAACTGTGGAATGGAACAGGTGTACGTGCATGGGATGAGCACAAACAGGAAGAATTTGACCTAAAGGCATTGCTGTTCGTGACCATCAATGATTCGCCTGCTCTCAGTAACCTTTCAGGACAGACAAACAAGGGATACCACGGATGCACGCACTGTTTGGATTATACCGACAGTATATATTTGAAAAGTTTTAAGAAGAATGTGTACCTGGGACATCGTCGATTTCTTCCGAGCAGGCATCCCGTAAGAAAGAAAGGCAAGCATTTCAAAGGTGAGGCGGATCACCGGACGAAGCCTCGCCACCGTACTGGTGCTGATGTACATGATATGGTCAAGGATTTGAAGGTGATATTTGGAAAGGGTCCTGGCGGACAACCTGTTCCAAAGGACGCTGATGGACACGCAGCCATGTGGAAGAAGAAATCTATATTTTGGGACCTGCCATATTGGAAAGACCTAGAGGTCCGCTCCGCAATCGACGTGATGCACGTGACGAAGAATCTTTGCGTGACCCTGCTTGGCTTCTTGGGCGTGTATGGGAAGACAAAAGATACACCTGGGGCACGGGAGGACCAGAAACGTATGCACGGAGAAGACGGCATACATCAGGGTCATGCAAGATACGCTCTTACCAAAGAAGAGAAGGAAATCTTCTTTGAATGCCTGCTCGGTATTAAGGTACCGTCTGGCTTCTCGTCGAATATAAAGGGAATAATAAACATGGCAGAGAAAAAGTTCCAGAACCTAAAGTCTCATGACTGCCATGTGATTATGACGCAACTGCTTCCGGTTGCATTGAGGGGGCTTCTACCGGAAAACGTTCGATTAGCCATTGTGAAGCTATGTGCATTTCTCAATGCAATCTCTCAGAAGGTAATCGATCCAGAAATCATACCAAGGTTACAGAATGATTTGGTGCAATGTCTTGTCAGTTTCGAGTTGGTGTTCCCACCATCCTTCTTCAACATCATGACACACGTCCTAGTTCACCTATGCAAAGAGATTAACGTTTTGGGTCATGTATTTCTACACAATATGTTCCCCTTTGAGAGGTTCATGGGAGTCTTAAAGAAATATGTTCATAACCGTGCTAGGCCAGAAGGAAGCATCTCCAAGGGCCATCAAAATGAAGAGGTCATTGAGTTTTGTATTGACTTTATTCCTGACCTTAAGCCGATTGGTGTTCCTGAATCGCGGCATAAGGGCAGACTGGATGGAAAAGGCACGCTAGGAGGGGAACAAATAATATGTATGGACGGACATTCTCTCACTGAAGCACTACACAGTTCTACAGAATTCTGCCTTGGTGGTTCCGTATATGGATGAACACAAGAATTTGCTACGCTCCAAACACCCGGAGTGGTCTGATGACTGGATTACACGTGAACAAACCAGGAGTTTCGCCAGCTGGTTGCAGACACGTACCATGCATGACACCTCTATTGAAGATGACCTGTACTTGCTGTCCCAGTTACCATCTTCGAATATAATGACTTTCAAAGGGTATGAGATAAATGTTAATACATTTTACACGATCTCCCAAGATAAGAAGAGCACCAAACAAAACAGTGGTGTCCGCTTTGATGCAGAAACCAAGACGGGAAAGGAAACATATTATGGTTATATACAGGACATATGGGAACTTGACTATCGACGTGGTTTAAAGGTCCCTTTGTTTCGGTGCAAATGGGTCAATATGACACGAGGCGGGGTAACGGAAGACCCGCAGTACGGAATGACAACAGTGGATCTCAACAATCTTGCGTATGCAGAAGAACCATTCGTACTAGCCAATGATGGGACTGGGCTCCGCCGGGCTGGCACTGGGAGGTGCTGCCTGGAGGGGCGCGCCGCTTGATGAGGAACCTGGCCCCGGGTCCCGTCGTCGACCCTGATCTCGTTTGGTGGCGTTCGCGTGGGCCAGTTTCGGTGCGGAGGGACCCGGCCTCGCAGGAGGTAGTACGTCGTCGTGTCAGGGAGGAGGACGAGCACGTCCAGGGCTACATGGTTGCATTAGAGGGTGGCAGGTTCTCCAATACCTGGCAGTATCTTCGCGGATCTCACTTCAGCTATGATCCTGTCACGGTTCCTTCTCTTTGGGTGTCCACCGCCCGCGCCGCAGGAACCGCGAGTGTCCTAGATTCTTCTGTAGTATTCGATCTGTAATTAGCTAGCCAGTGATGTACTATTCAATATTATATATTATTCGAGACGATGTATTCGAGATTATATGTATTATTCTAGACAAAGTATTCGAGATTATATCTATTATTCGAGACGATGTAATTTGAATACTAAATTGTTTTATATTTCTTTTGAATTAGTTAAATAAAAGCTATGGCAGACAATACCGACAGAGAGGGAGAACAGACCATGTTCGATATGATACGCGAGCCAGATGATGATCAGAATGAAGAAGATTATGACGGCTCCGAATTTCTAAACAACACCGGAGAGGGTGATATGATATTCGATCACGACGACCGAATTGATGAAGTCATGAACTACGATTATGACGATGACGAAGAACATGTTGATCCTGAAACAACAAAGACCGGCGAGGTATATATATTTATATAAGCAGGTATCTGGTTATCATCACATGTTTTAAATGACTTGAAGATATATTAACGAATCGATCTTTGTTCTTTCAGCCATCCGGATCGAGCAAATCTTCAGGCAAAAGGACGAAACGAGGCCCAAACAAAAAGTTGAAGGAGGGCGTAAAGTACAATATCGAGGAAGTCAGACCTAATGGCGAACCATTAGCGCCTAAGAAGATTGCGGACAAGTTCATTCGTCAGTGCGGAGTTCTTGTGAAGGACCAACTCCCGATCTCCCTTCAAGAATGGAGAGAGCCAGCAAAAGACAAAAGACAAAAAGGCAAAGAGGACGATGCTCCATGTCCAGATGTTACTTTTGTCGACAAGAATCAAAAAGATCTGCTTTGGGATACTCTCATGGAACATTTCACCCTACCAGATCATTTCACAGAAGCAGATGTGCAGAAAGTCAAGGACGCTGCTCTTAGGAAGATGGCGGTTGCATTCAAGAACCACAAGAATCATGAATGGGACAAGTACGTCAAGGGAGGAAGGAAGACTCCAGTATTCGAGGGAACACTAGAGAACCAACGTGCTCATTGGGACGATTTCGTGAAATTCAAGGATTCGGAATTAGCTAAGGAACGGTCGAGAATAAACAAGAAGAATGCCGAAAAAAAGGATAAGTTCCATAAGCTGGGGCCAGGTGGCTATGCGGTGGCAATGTCTAAGTGGGATAAGTCTGAGAAAGAGATGGAGGATGCAGGTGCCACTCCGGTTACTAAGAGCTGGCCCCCCAGGGTTAGGACTTGGTTCTATGTGCATGGGGGGGAGTTGGACCCGAAGACAGGCAATGTTTCGACGAGGGCAAGTCTGAAGGGAGCCGACGATGTGATACTTGTTGCAATAGAAGAGGCACGATCGGGGGTGTTCCAGCCCAACAGAGAGAACGACGAGCTTACGCGTGCCCTGGGAAATCCTGAACACCCGGGAAGAACACGAGGCAAGGGCGCTATTCCATGGTATGAGGGGTTTCCAGACTGGAACACCGACTACAGAACCCGTGCGAGAAAGAAGATTGCGTAGGAGAAGAAGAGGAAAATGGAGGAGGAGCAGAGGAAGCGGGACTATGAACGCCTTCAAGGCCTAGAAGCAAGTCAAGCGGAATTGGTAGTCAAATTCCAGCGGCAGCAGGAGAAGATCGACTCACTTACCCAGCAAAGGGGGTCTCAGCAGCTGCAGCAGCTAGCGAATGATCCAACATTGGATAGCACCGCCCCATCCATGCCGAGAAGCAGCATGGGTTCCGCCCCGGACGACGCAATGCTGGGTAGATACCCCGTGGATGACATCCCGGAGAACACTGGCTGCGAGCTACACGTCAAAATGAAGAACATATCCATGAAGGTGGCGGACGCTGTTGCTTTTACAAATCCCCCCGAGGCAACCTTCCATTGCAACCCGATTCCAGCGGGCTATGCTCGTGTCTTGGTTGATGAGGTGGTGGACCCATATTCGGAGCTAGAGCTTGACTATCCTGGAGGTGACGACGAGCGCTTTCTCGGAGACGCCAAACATCGTATCATCCTACGGAAATAGGATTGCATCATCTTTCGAAGGCCACCGACACCGCGTCAGCCGACTCCTCGTCGAAGTCCGCCACCGAGTCAGCAGTCTCCCGCTCCTGCAAGTCCACCAAGTCCGGCAAAGTGTTAGGCCACTCCTCCTCCAAGTACGGCAAAGTGTCAGGCCACTCCTCCTCCTCCAAGTCCGCCACAGCGTCAGACGTCCACTCCTCCTCCAAGTCCGGCACAACCTCAGGCCACTCCTATTCCAAGTCCGGCACAGCTTCAGGCGGCCACTCCTCCTCGTCCAACTCAGCCCCGTCAGCCGTCTCCGCCGCCTCAGCAATCACAGAAGAGACACCCCGCAGCTATGGTGCGTAGTGGTACGAGTCGAGGTAGTACAGGAAGTACAGGCGGAGGCAAGCGATATAAATATGGTCCAAGCCTCACGCCTCTTCCGCAGAGGGCTTATGACAGGTCCGAGGAGGAAATCGCAGCCATATCGAAGTCCGAGGTGGAAGCCCATTTTGCACCGAAACCGCCACCGCCGCCAAGGGAGAAAGTGCCTGAGGAAACGATTGACCACTTCATTCGTATGGCTCAACCACCAGCTCCCAAGCATGTTGACACGACTATGAGCGCCACATCAGGAAGTTAAATCGAGCACGTCTACGTAAGGAGGCAAGCTCGGGATCGAGCAAACAAGAAGCAGCTGTCAAAAAATGCGGGAAAACCATTCCCCAGCTGGGAGAACAGGCGGCGCAATCGATCCCCTCGCTTGTTGTGCCAACAACACGTGACAGTACGCGCGCCCAATATTATTGTGGGCAAACAGTTTACGTTCCTTAGGTGGGCAATGTGGTAATAACGGAGGAGCATATAATGCAGGCTGAAGTTCTCAAAATCACTGTTAGACAACTCCTCGAGATCGAGCCCATGCCTGTGCTTAGAGAGGATGAAATAAAACGGAAATATGTCCGGGGACAACCTTTGGTCGAGCCAGACAAGGTCAAGAACCTCCCAACGAGAATGTATGAATTGCATGAATGGTACATGAACATTACCAAGATTTCCGATCGATTGTCCCTCATGGTGAATGTCAATAAGGAGCATTACTACCATGAGAAAGCTGTGTCCGTTGAGTATTCTGAACAGTTTCAGTTATACAATCAAGATGCACTCGACAAATCTATCATCAGTTGCTATTGTCTGTAAGTGATTTCTTTCTGTAATTTAAGTCTCAAGCTAGCTGTAGTGATCCTTTTGATCAATCATTACCTGTAATTATCCTCACTATATTCTTTTTTGTGGTATTATATGTAGGATGAAGATGTATGAAATGAGAAAAGGTGGACGCTATGGCATTGGGTTCATTGACCCAAACACCGTTAATGAATACACATGGAAAATAGATGCATGTCATGCAAAGGCCGTAGAGGACAGCATGCTAGAGTTCTTGAAGCACCTCAAATACAATGAAGATATACTACTTCCTTACAACTTCCAGTGAGTCACACTGTCTTGTACTACAAATTCTCTGTTTTTGCCTACTAGATAGCTACATGTTTTTGCTTACATATGCCCGCTTAATTAAGACATGCAAATGTGTGTGCATGCAGATTTCACTGGGTCTTGTGTATCATTAAAGTTGACGCCGGAACAGTTGAAATACTGGACTCACTACTCAAACAAAAAAACTGACTATAACATCTTGTTTGGGATAGTCAATAGGTAATTTCAATCATTATTAACTATATATCTTGGCCTACTTAGTTCGTCATTTCATGATATGAACTATTTAATAACCCCTTCATTCATTTTCTTTGTCGGTGGGCAGGGCTTGGGCAAGGTTCATCAGCGTCATGGAAGGCGAATGGAAAAAAAAGCTTCAATGGGGAAGACCCAAGGTAAGTAATTAAGTAGTACTAGCTAGCTAGCTAGCTGCCATCTCTTTAATTATCATGCTTGATTAATTATTATCTGATCAAATTCCATTCTCGTAAAGGCCCTGAAGCAGGCGCAGGGGACTGATCTGTGTGCATTCTGGGTTTGCGAGAACATTCGCATGATGGCGTCCGAAAGGAGCAGATCTCAAAGACAGGAATGGGTATGCTTGTCAAAACACTATTCACAATTTTTACACCATTATCGATATCTAGTCACACAACTAATACACATGCATATTGATCTCCTTCTTAACAGTTCAGAGAGGTGCGGGCGAAGCTCCTAGAAAAGGAGCGTGTAGAAGCACTTCAAGAGGAAATAGCGAGATTTTTGCTCGACCAGGTCATAAATCCGAAGGGAGAATACTATTACCCGCTACCGCCCTCATGAAAACCACTTCCAATTGTCATCGTGCTCCGAAGGCACCAATTAGGCTAATGCCACTAGCTGCGAAGGCAACATGCATATGTAGGAGAAATTGTATATAGCTATACATGTGTGTATGTGTGAATTAATTAATATGATCGTTTGTGAGACATTGATGATATATA
>NC_041391.1:117643135-117659073 GCF_002162155.2 Triticum dicoccoides | reverse complement strand
TATATGCATAACGTGTACAATGTGTAGTATCGTAAAATACCAGCAAACGAAAAAGAATTAAAATGGAAACACAAAATTAAATGAAAAAGAAATCATAAAACTAAAAACCCCTCAAACCTTATAGTACTGGTTGGTCTTACCAACCGGTACTAAAGGGATCCAGGCCCCTGGAGCTGGCTCGTGCCACGTGGTTTCCCTTTAGCACCGGTTCATGCTGAACCGGTACTAAAGGGGGGGGCCTTTAGTGCCCACACTTTAGTGCCGGTTATGGAACCGGCACTAAAGGGCCTTACGAACCGGTGCTATTGCCCGGTTCTGCACTAGTGCTCTAATCCTCTAAGTGATCACGTGATCCAAATCAACTAAAGCATAACCGATCATCACGTGAAATGGAGTAGCTTTCAATGCTGAACATCACTATGTTGATCATATCTACTATATGATTCACGCTCGACCTTTCGGTCTCAGTGTTCCAAGGCCATATCTGCATATGGTAGGCTCGTCAAGTTTAACCTGAGTATTTTGCGTGTGCAAAACTGACTTGCACCCGTTGTAGATGGACGTAGAGCTTATCACACCCGATCATCACGTGGTGTCTGGGCACGACGAACTTTGGCACCGGTGCATACTCAGGGAGAACACTTTTATCTTAAAATTTAGTGAGAGATCATCTTATAATGCTACCATCAATCAAAGCAAGATAAGATGCAAAAATATAAACATCACATGCAATCAATATAAGTGATATGATATGGTCATCGTCATCTTGTGCTTGTGATCTCCATCTTCGAAGCACCGTCATGATCACCATCGTCACCGGCGCGACACCTTGATCTCCATCGTAGCATCATTGTCGTCTCGCCAATCTTATGCTTCTATGACTATCGCTACCGCTTAGTGATAAAGTAAAGCATTACAGGGCGATTGCATTGCATACAATAAAGCGACAACCATATGGCTCCTGCCAGTTGTCGATAACTCGGTTACAAAACATGATCATATCATACAATAAAATTTAGCATCATGTCTTGACCATATCACATCAGAGCATGCCCTGCAAAAACAAGTTAGACGTCCTCTACTTTGTTGTTGCAAATTTTACGTGGCTGCTACGGGCTGAGCAAGAACCGTTCTTACCTACGCATCAAAACCACAACGATAGTTTGTCAAGTTGGTGATGTTTTAACCTTCGCAAGGACCGGGCGTAGCCACACTCGGTTCAACTAAAGTGAGAGAGACAGACACCCACCGGTCACCTTTAAGCAACTAGTGCTCGTGGCGGTGAAACCAGTCTCGCGTAAGCGTACGCGTAATGTCGGTCCGGGCCGCTTCATCTCACAATACCGCTGAACCAAAGTATGACATGCTGGTAAGCAGTATGACTTATATCGCCCACAACTCACTTGTGTTCTACTCGTGCATATGACATATACGCATAAAACCTGGCTCGGATGCCACTGTTCGGGAATGTAGTAATTTCAAAGATTTCATACGCACACGCAAGATCATGGTGATGCATAGCAACGAGAGGGGAGAGTGTTGTCTACATACCCTTGTAGACCGTAAGCGGAAGCGTTAGCACAATGCGATTGATGTAGTTGTGCGTCTTCATGATCCAACCGATCAAGTACCGAACGTACGGCACCTCCGAGTTCAGCACACGTTCAGCCCGATGACGTCCCTCGAACTCCGATCCAGCCGAGTGTTGAGGGAAAGTTTCGTCAACACGGCGGCGTGGTGACGATGAAGATGTTCTACCGACGCAGGGCTTCGCCTAAGCACCGCTACAGTATTATCGAGGTGGACTATGGTGGAGGGGGGCACCACACACGGCTAAAAGATCAAACGATCAATTGTTGTGTTCATGGGGTGCCCCCTGCCCCCGTATATAAAGGAGCAAGGGGGTGCGGCCGGCCAAGGGGAGAGGCGCGCCGGGAGGAGTCCTACTCCCACCGGGAGTAGGACTCCCCCCCTTTCCTAGTTGGATTAGGACTTGGGAGAGGGGAAAGAGGAGGGAGAGAGGAAAGAAGGGGGGGCGTCGCCCCCCTCTCCTTGTCCTATTCGGACTAGGGGGAGGGGCGCGCGGCCCAGCCCTGGCCGCCTCTCCTCTTCTCCGTAAAGGCCCACTAAGGCCCATTAACCTCCCAGGGGGTTCCGGTAACCTCCCGGTACTCTGGTAAAATCCCAATTTCACCCGGAACACTTCTGATATCCAAACATAGGCTTCCAATATATCAATCTTCATGTCTCGACCATTTCGAGACTCCTCATCATGTCCGTGATCACATCTGGGACTCCGAACAACCTTCAGTACATCAAAACATATAAACTCATAATATAACTGTCATCGTAACGTTAAGCATGCAGACCCTATGGGTTCGAGAACTATGTAGACATACCAAGACATGTCTCCGGTCAATAACCAATAGTGGAACATGGATGCTCATATTGGTTCCTACATATTCCACGAAGATCTTTATCGGTCAGACCGCATAACAACATACGTTGTTCCCTTTGTCATCGGTATGTTACTTGCCCGAGATTCGATCGTCAGTATCTGAATACCTATGTCAGGACCCCGACTCGATGTCACATCGATCTAGCCGGTAACACCTCATATCACTTTGCGGCCTCACGCACGGTATCCCCACGGGTGTCGCCTTACCTTTGCCCGGGACCGTTTGCGCCTTTTGGCTCACGTATATGATAGTGTCGCTAGCATCCATATGATAAGGAGCCCGGGCTGACATGACTAGTCGTAAACCCAAAGTGGCACAGACTTACAGGAACAGGCATCCATGACCCAGCTTCGAACGTGTCGGTCATCAGCAAGTGGGTCCGGGCTGTAGCACTGGGCTAGCAGGACTCCGGTAAACCGGGCTGTAGCGGGCTAACAGGACTCCGGTACTCAATGCGTGACATTTCCCCGAAGGGACAGACACAGGAACGAAGAAGGACACATGTCGGCCAGCCTAAGTGTTCCAGAGCAGTAGCAAGCTACCATGGCTCAGCGGTAACACTAGGAGACATTTCCCGGTAAGAGAGGCTACTAAAGATAAACAACTAGATAGTCAGATCCCACACATACCAAGCATTTCAATCATACACACAATATGCTCGATATGTGCAAATACAACGAAGCATCACAACATGACTCTACGACACAAGTACTTTATTTAAGGCTCAGGGAGCCATACATAACATACACAAAGGTACGGGTCTCGCGACCCAGCATTCAAGTCATACAGTCATACAAACCAGCAGCGGAAGTAACTTGTCTGAGTACAGACAACTAGTAAAATAAAAGAGGCTTGGAAAGCCTAACTATACTACATGGTCCTTCACAAGCTCAGGATCTCCACCTGGGCCTTTAGCCTACTCGTTGATGTCAACGTCTACGTAGAACCCATCAGAAGGGGTTGCAGCGTCTTCTGTAAAATGTAAATTATAGCAACATGAGTACAAAGGTACTCAGCAAGACTTACATCAGATCCTACATACATGCATATTATCAAGAAGGGTTGGTGGAGTTATTGCAGCAAGCCAGCTTTGACTCTTGGCTAGGCTAACCTACGAGACTCCAATTTGAAATGGTTTTTCGCACACGAGTCCACTACTCACCACTTCAATACACCACCGAGGATCCACCTCCGTCTTCCTACGGAAGAGCCATCCTCGGCACTCACACTTATCTTGAGGCTTTTATTAGTTTCCATTTACTTGTCTATGAACTGTATAGGCAACCAAGTAGTCCTTTACCGCGGACGCGGCTATTCGAATAGATCATGATAACCCTGCAGGGGTGTACTTCTTCATACATGTTTCCACCACTTAGCGTCTGCACACGACATGTGCTCGGCAGACTTCAAGCGAAAGCCGACGTGGGTGTAGACCACGACCTACCTAAACACTTAAGCCTCTAGTCCAGGTTTATCGCCTATCCAGGTTCCATCCACAGGGAGTCCGGCCGAGGTTTCCCATACGGCCCCGAACGATGTGAACAGGGTTCCCGAGATACCTAACGGGTATTCGGTACACGCGGCCACGTACCTACCGCATCACAGCCCACCCCTATGGTCAGTGCTGTCCACGGCCTCCAGTAGGCTACAAACACCAGAAACTACTTGCAACTCCTGGACAGAGAGCTAGGGTGAATAAGAAGTCGAGCGGGGTCATATTTCAGGGCCCAATGCATGGTAGTAGCTGTATCTCAAATCACACATACAGATCTCAGTGCTTAAGGTCGGCTTCAATGAAACAACCCACCATGTACTCCTACATGGCCTCTCATCGATACCTTTACCAAATCATGTTCACCACACCACTCTCATTACCGACATAATCATTTCACTCTAGCCCATCACCCAGATGAACCAGACCTGACACGACTCTAAGCATAGCAGGCATAGCAAGGTAGGAACAACACATACATATGGCTAAATCAACTCCTACACATGCTAGTGGGTTTCATCTAGTTACTGTGGCAATGACAGGTTATGCAGAGGAAATGGGTTCAACTACCGTAGCACACAGCAGTTTGAAACGCGTTGTCTTAATGCAGTAAAAGAGAGCAGAAGCGAGAACATGGGATTGTATCGATATGATCAAATGGTTGGTTGCTTGCCTGATGGTTCGATGCACTGATACGGTTCTTCGTTAGGGTAATCACGGTACTCCTCGGAGGCAGAACCTGCCGCAAAGAACACCGATACACAACCATCACCAAACAATGTGCAACAATATGATGCATGCATGAAACATGGCAATATGAGTGTGTTGGGCTAATGCAACTAAGACCAGAAGGGTTTGAACCAATTTGAATCAAAGATTCACATTTCAAACTCAAACATGGCCTTTTAGAGTGCTTTTCCTTGTTCTGCATTAAACATCAAGTTAACTTGCTTAGTCATGCATGAAAATAGTACAGATGGATAGATTGGATTTTTCTGATCATTTTTCATATATAATTTGTCTGATTTGGAGTTACAGAATAAAAGTTATGAATTTTTGAAGTTTAAATTATATTCTGGAATTTCCTATATTAGAATAATTCCAGAAAATCAATTATTGCGTCAGCCTGTCATCAGTGTGACGTCAGCAGGTCAACAGAACTGGTCCAGGTCAAACCTGACAGTGGGTCCCACGTGTCAGGGTGATTAATTTAATTAAAGTTTAACTAAAACTAAACATGTTTAATTAACAGGGCTGGGCCCCACCTGTCATTGACTCAGGGGAGTCAACCAGGGCCCACCCGTGGTCAAAGTCAATGCCAGTGGCGCCAGCGTTTAGCCGCCGGCGAGCCCGACGCGGCGGCGGGAGTGGTTTTGGCCATTTCGGCCACCAAATGGGTCGCGGAGACCACCGGAGTGGAGCTGAGGACAAGCCGCAGCTCTTGGTGGAGTCCGTTGGGGTCGGGGTGGCCGGAGTTGGCGCCGGCGACGACTTTGGCGGCCACCGGGGTTCGGCCGAAGATGAACTTGGTGCTAGAGGGGTCGGTGAGGCTGGGGGAGTGGCTAGCTAGGTGCTGCGGGACTCGGTGAGTAAGATGGACACCATCTTGTGGCCGGAGTGTGGCCGGAAACACGTCGGCGACGAGATCCACGGCGGTGCGGGCGTGTGATCCTCGTGCGGTGGCTACACGGCTCAGAAATGAGAGAGAGAGGGTCGGAGGAGTAGCTAGGCTCACAGCGCTCCCGTAGAGGCCACCGGCGGGGTCGGGGACGAGCTGAGGCGGCGACGGCGTTGAAGGGGATCTCCGGCGACGGCGAGCTCGGGCGAGGTCGGTGCGGTGGTCTCGGGCCGCATGAGCACACGGGGCTCGGCTAGCTCGATGAAGTGGACGGCGGCGGAGCTCCTGGACACGGTGGCACGGCGTAGGGTGGACAGAGGGTGTGGCTACGGCGAGGGGGTGGCGGTGATGGCGTCGGCCATGGCTGGGGCGTGCGAGGGGGAGGAGCTGGAGAGGAGAGGGGGTGTCTGGGGGGTTCGGGGGAGAGAGGGAGGCCGGTTCACGGCGTTAGCCGAGCAAGGGAGGCGGCGAGGCGGCGAGCAGGTGCGTGGCACCCATGCGGTGCCCGCCGTCGAGCACCTGCCTGCCTGCCTGGCCGGCAAGCAGCTCGCTGGCGCGGTGCTGGGCTGGGCCGGCAGGTGGGCCGGTGCTGGGCGACAGGTAAGTTTTTTCATTTTCTTTCTGTTTTTTGTTTTTTTAATACTTCTGCAACTTTGTTGAATTTAATAAAATACTTAGGCAACTTTAAAAATCACCAAACTACTCCTGGTCCATAGTTGGATTATTTCCAACATGAGACATTTTGGTTTGGAGATATTTGAGCATTTAAATATTTTATATAATTTTAAATGCCCAAATTCAAATATTTAAGATTTAATTCAAAAACCCTAGGATGGCCTAGGAAAATGTGCACCACTTTTGGCAGAGGTTCTGAACCAAGACAAAAATGATGGGCATTTTAGAAGGGCATTTCAGGTTCATTGAAAAAGTTTTTAGTAAACCCTAGTTGGTTTCAGAGGGGACTGGGGGTTCTGTCATCCCCATTTCAAGTTTCTGATGAAAGAGTAAACATGATGCAACACTCTAATGCATGGCTAACTAGGATGTGACAACTCACCCCCACTCAAAAGAATCTCGTCCCGAGATTTGGGTTCCTCCGGGAAGAAGGCGGGATACTCGAGTCGAAGACGATCCTCCCTTTCCCAAGTTGCTTCATCCTCAGAATGGTGCGACCATTGAACCTTGAGAAACTTGATATTATGACGTCGAGTGGTACGCTCGCCCTGATCGAGGATACGAATGGGGTACTCTCGATATGTAAGATTATCTTGGAGATCAAGCGTTTCGTAGTCCACTCCACGGATAGGATCCGAGAAGCAACGCCTGAGTTGAGAAACATGGAAGACATCGTGGACTCTGGAGAGGTGCGGACGTAGTTCCAATTGGTAGGCAACTTCTCCTCGATTGGCGAGAATGCGAAAAGGTCCAATGTAACGAGGAGCCAATTTGCCTTTAATACCGAAACGATGGGTTCCCTTCAGAGGGGTGACCCGAAGGTAAGCCTTCTCGTCAACCTCGAAAGTCATAGCCTTATGTTTTCGGTCATATTGACTCTTTTGACGAGATTGGGCTGTTTTCAACTTTTCACGAACGATGCGAACTTGTTCTTCTGCTTCTTGAATCATATCCGGGCCAAAGAATTGTCTTTCCCCGGTCTCTGACCAGTTAAGGGGTGTTCGACGCCGTCGTCCATAGAGAACTTCAAAAGGGGCTTTACCCAAGCTAGATTGATAGCTGTTGTTGTAAGCGAATTCGGCGAATGGAAGGCACTTCTCCCAATCCATTCCGAATGAGATAACAGAGGCTCGAAGCATGTCTTCTAGAATCTGGTTGACGCGTTCCACTTGACCACTCGATTGAGGGTGGAAAGCAGTGCTAAAGGAGAGACGGGTTCCCATAGCGTTTTGGAAACTTTCCCAAAATCGAGAGGTGAAAACACTTCCTCGATCCGAGTTAATTTCCAAAGGAACACCATGGAGAGACACTATCCGGGAGATGTATAAGTCTGCCAGCTGACTAGCAGTTATACTCTCACGAACAGGTAGGAAATGGGCTACTTTGGAAAGACGATCGACAATGATGAAGATAGCATTATTCCCTCTCTTGGTCCTGGGAAAACCGGTAATGAAATCCATACTAATTTTATCCCATTTCCATTTAGGAATAGCTAAAGGTTGAAGGGTGCCAGCAGGCCGTTGATGCTCTGCTTTTACACGACGACAGACGTCGCAATTAGCAATATACTGAGCAATTTCTCTCTTCATCCTAGTCCACCAGAACCTCTGGCGTAGGTCCTGATACATCTTAGTACTACCGGGATGAATGGTGAGAGGAGATTCATGAGCCTCCTTAAGGATCAACTGCCGTAGATGCTGGTTCTTGGGAACCACTAGACGGTTCTCAAAGTACACAACACCATGATCATTTGTGGAGAAACAACTAGCACCTCCGCTAGCAATGTTCTCTTTGATTTTAGATATTCCCTTATCTCGCTTTTGGGCAGCAATGATTTGATCCGTAAGAGTAGGTTTTGCTACCAAGGTGGAAAGAAAACCTTGAGGGACAATGTGAAGGTTAAGCTTCCGAAATTCCTCATGGAGAAGCGGTTGACTTTGTTGTAACATCAGGTTGTTACAATAAGATTTACGACTTAGCGCATCAGCCATGACGTTGGCTTTCCCTGGGGTGTAAGTTATTCCTAAGTCGAAGTCTGTGATCAACTCAACCCAACGTCTTTGCCTGAGATTCAGATCCGGTTGGGTGAAAATGTACTTCAGACTTTGGTGATCAGTGAATATCTCGCAACGGTTACCGAGGAGGTAATGTCGCCAGGTCTTGAGTGCATAGACTACGGCTGCAAGCTCTAGATCATGAGTAGGATAATTCTCCTCATGTGGGTGCAATTGCCGTGAAGCGTAGGCAATTACGTGTCGATCTTGCATGAGAATGCAACCTAGTCCTTGTCGCGAGGCGTCGCAGTAGATAACAAAGTCCTTGGAGAAGTCTGGCGGTACCAGTACGGGAGCAGAAGTCAGGCGTCTTTTCAGTTCCTGAAAGCTGTGCTCACATTGTGGAGTCCATTCGAACTTCTTATCTTTCTTGAGGAGTTCGGTTAGAGGTTTGGCAACTTTGGAGAAGTTCTCGACAAAGCGACGGCAATAGCTCGCTAAGCCCAGAAAACTCCGAACTTGCTTGACCGATTCAGGTGGAGTCCAATTCAGGACAGCTTGAACTCGCTCAGGGTTAACAGCAATACCTTTACCAGATATTACATGACCCAGATAGGTCACTTCTGACAACCAGAATTCACATTTAGAAAATTTGGCATAAAGGCGATGCTCTCGAAGTTTCTTCAACACTAGTCTTAGATGTTCGGCATGTTCTTCCTCGTTCTTAGAGTAGATGAGTATATCATCGAGATAAACTACGACGAATTTATCCAAATACTCCATGAAGATTGAGTTCATTAACCGAGAAAAGGTGGCTGGAGCGTTGGTTAAACCGAAGGACATGACGGTGTACTCGTATTGGCCATAACGAGTAACAAAGGCCGTTTTAGGGATGTCCCCGTTTCTGATTTTGATTTGATGGTAGCCCAACCTCAAATCCATCTTGGAGAAGATTGAGGATCCAGCGAGCTGATCATACAGGTCGTTGATCCTGGGAAGCGGATATTTGTTCTTGATTGTGACCAAATTGACAGGTCGATAATCTACAACCATCCGGTCCGTACCATCCTTCTTCTTGACGAAGAGGACGGGGCAAGCCCACGGAGATGAACTAGGTCAGATGAAACCCTTTTTCAAGGACTCATCGAGTTGTTTCTTAAGCTCGGCTAGTTCTAGTGGTGCCATCTTATAGGGTCTTCTAGCAATCGGAACGGTTCCTGGAATGAGGTCCATTACGAACTCAACATCCCTGTCAGGTGGAACACCTGGAAATTCCTCTGGGAAAACATCCGGAAAGTCACGGACTACCGGAACATCCTCAAGGTCTGGCAAAGGGCTGGCGTTAAGAGAACATAATTGTCGCTTGGCTAATCGGGTCAAGACATTGACTATCTTGCCCGAAGGGTGAGTGAGTTGAACAGTCCTAGAGAAGCAATCAATTTTGGCATGATGAGCTGACATCCAGTCCATACCCAAAATGATATTAATATCTGAAAATTTGAGAGCTATTAAAGATGCAAGGAAAACAAGTCTATCGACTTGGATTTCATTTCCATAACTTACCCTGGAGGTCTGCCATCTAGAACCGGGAGTAGAAATTTCCATAGTGGATGGCATGTTACAGAATGCGGTGTTATGCAAACGAGCGTAGTGATCGGATATAAATGAATGAGAGGCTCCTGTATCGAAAAGAACAGATGCCGGGTGGCAATTAACAAGGAGCGTACCGAGAACGACGTTGGGATCTTCTTGAGCTTCTTCGGCAGAGATACAGTTGACATGGCCACGTGAGGCGGTGGCCGGCTTGGCGTGGAACACTTTCCCCGTCGGCTTGCCACGGCCAACAGCTTTAGCAGATTGGTTGGGGTTGGTCTGGGGACACTCACGCATATAGTGGCCAGATTCCCCACACTTGAAACAAGTCACGGAACTGGTACGTGGAGGAGTATTGTTGGTTGGACCCCCATAGGGCTTGGCTGGAGCAGACTGTTGAACAGGGCGAGGCGCCTGGAAAGATGGCCTCGGTGTGAACCTGGGTGGCAGAGCGGTGTTGGGCACCCACACGCGGCGCTTCTGAGGACCAGCACCGGATGAGGAACCCATGTCACGGCCATGCTTGCGTGTTGCGTCATAATCAGTCTGACCAGTTTCAGCACTGATGGCTTTGTTAACAAGTTTCTGAAAAGATGTGCACTCATGCAGACGGAGGTCGCGGCGAAGCTCAGGACTAAGTCCCTTATGGAACCTTGCTTGCTTCTTGGCATCAGTAGAAACTTCCTCAGTTGCATATCGTGCGAGATTACCAAACTCCCTGCTGTAAGCATCCACAGAGAGTCGGCCTTGGGTGAAATTGCAAAATTCCTCACGTTTACGGTCCATGAGACCCTCCGGAATGTGATGTTCACGGAAAGCCTCGCTGAATTCAGCCCAAGTGGTGACATGGCCCGCTGGGCGCATAGCTCCATAATTCTCCCACCATAGACTGGCGGGGCCTTCAAGATGATATGCAGCAAAGGTGACCTTGTCAGCCTCCGCTACCAGCGCGGAACGCAGTTTGTGAGAGATACTGCGAAGCCAGTCATCAGCGTCGAGAGGCTCGACGGAGTGGTGGAACGTGGGTGGATGTAATTTGATAAAATCACTGAGTGACACCACGTTAGTCCTCTGATGGTGTGCTGTGTTCTGTTCAATATGCTCCAACAAACGGTTGGTCTCCCGCTTGTTTCTCTCAGCTTCCATCATAACCTCGGCTAGGGAAGGAGGATGAGGCAGATTTGCATCCCTGACTTCACTGCCTTCGGCCTGCTCTTGAGGAGCAGGGTTAGTGCGCGTGTTGACCATCCTAGGTAAACAAAACAATGATTTAGTCAGAATGATAAAATTCTGACATAGGATATAAAATGTAAGGAATAACTCGAAATGCAAGATGATCATCCGTATGACATGGTAGATACAGAAACTGCTTCTTTATTCCATCGTCATACACACCATACAGGGTTTAGTACAAGACCAAAAAAGTACTATTACGGTGAGAAGAGGATTACATCTCATCGGAGGCATCCCAAGCTCCTATACATTATTTTTCTACACCTCCGGAAAGAGTACAAACTAGGTCATATCCCATGAGTCACGCGGGACGATAGACGACACAGATAGTGCGAACTAGTGATACTACCACTAACTCAGACCGATCCATAGTAGTCCTCGTAGAAGTCACCTCCATAGCCTGGAAGCTCAACATGATCATCCGGAAACAGACGATCTCGCGGAGCTTGTGGACCATAGGGACTAGGATGAGGTCTTGGACCAAGAGACGGTGGCCTGCGGGGACCGCGAGGTGGGGTGATGCCTCCTACATCACGCCAACCCATCACGTCTGGCAGAGCAGATCTCACAGGATAGAGATCGCGCATATCCGAATATCCAGCTTGCACCGCCGGTGCGAACCGAGTCAATGTGGCCCAGTGGTCAGCACGGGTATTGAAGAGCTCTAACCTCAAGGCCCGATTTTCACGGTCCTTATCCTGGAGCATCTCAGCAGTGGTGCGAGTCCGTGAATCCTCCTGGGTGGGGTCAGCATAGATAGCCTGGAGATACCCTTGTGCTCCCGGAAGTGATCCTGGCATATACCGGAAATCAGAGTCCCGAAATAGTCCAGATCTGACTCGCATGATGGTCATCATAGAGTAGGCGGCGTCCTGCACATCCATCTCAATAGTAACCCCGAGTCCATAGGAGCAGTGAAGGGGCTCGGTGGACCCAGGATAAGATGGAAATATCCTGACAGTGCAGAGATACTGGCTTTGATTAAAGTCTCGGAATTGCTCTTCGACCGTGTACTCAGGATACCAGCGGTATCCAGCCTCAGTCATTACCCTGACCAACATGGCAGTATGGCCGGGTACATCTAGGCATCGAGTCAGGTGAACCACTTGATTGAGGTCGCGAGTGGCCATCTGAAAGCACAATCATAATGCAAAGGCATTAGAATTTCTAGCAAAATTTCGGCAGCATAACAGCTGTAAAAGCTCAAGAAGGATTTTGAGACATTTGACAAAGGATTTCATACACACTCATCATCATCATATCAAGTTCTGAGTCCATCCTAGCAACATAATGTGGTAATAGAATTGAACTAGGCTTGTATTCATCAAACTTATAAGGTACTACTGATTAGTAACACGTGATCCTGATAGAGAGAATAGATCCTAATTCCTTAACCCCCGGTGGAAGAATAGACTGACTCAGATCAGAGTGTCATTAGATAAAGGAGTAAAAAGAGCCTTACGTTCCAACCCACAAACAATTCCCCTATATATAACTAAAGAATTTCTAGACTCAACATCGACCAGTTTGGCTTGGAGAACCTACAGGCAGTCCGGCTCTGATGCCAACACTGTCAGGACCCCGACTCGATGTCACATCAATCTAGCCGGTAACACCTCATATCACTTTGCGGCCTCACGCACGGTATCCCCACGGGTGTCGCCTTACCTTTGCCCGGGACCGTTTGCGCCTTTTGGCTCACGTATATGATAGTGTCGCTAGCATCCATATGATAAGGAGCCCGGGCTGACATGACTAGTCGTAAACCCAAAGTGGCACAGACTTACAGGAACAGGCATCCATGACCCAGCTTCGAACGTGTCGGTCATCAGCAAGTGGGTCCGGGCTGTAGCAATGGGCTAGCAGGACTCCGGTAAACCGGGCTGTAGCGGGCTAACAGGACTCCGGTACTCAATGCGTGACATTTCCCCGAAGGGACAGACACAGGAACGAAGAAGGACACATGCCGGCCAGCCTAAGTGTTCCAGAGCAGTAGCAAGCTACCATGGCTCAGCGGTAACACTAGGAGACATTTCCCGGTAAGAGAGGCTACTAAAGATAAACAACTAGATAGTCAGATCCCACACATACCAAGCATTTCAATCATACACACAATATGCTCGATATGTGCAAATACAACGAAGCATCACAACATGACTCTACGACACAAGTACTTTATTTAAGGCTCAGGGAGCCATACATAACATACACAAAGGTACGGGTCTCGCGACCCAGCATTCAAGTCATACAGTCATACAAACCAGCAGCGGAAGTAACTTGTCTGAGTACAGACAACTAGTAAAATAAAAGAGGCTTGGAAAGCCTACCTATACTACATGGTCCTTCACAAGCTCAGGATCTCCACCTGGGCCTTTAGCCTACTCGTTGATGTCAACGTCTACGTAGAACCCATCAGAAGGGGTTGCAGCGTCTTCTGTAAAATGTAAATTATAGCAACATGAGTACAAAGGTACTCAGCAAGACTTACATCAGATCCTACATACATGCATATTATCAAGAAGGGTTGGTGGAGTTATTGCAGCAAGCCAGCTTTGACTCTTGGCTAGGCTAACCTACGAGACTCCAATTTGAAATGGTTTTTCGCACACGAGTCCACTACTCACCACTTCAATACACCACCGAGGATCCACCTCCGTCTTCCTACGGAAGAGCCATCCTCGGCACTCACACTTATCTTGAGGCTTTTATTAGTTTCCATTTACTTGTCTATGAACTGTATAGGCAACCAAGTAGTCCTTTACCGCGGACGCGGCTATTCGAATAGATCATGATAACCCTGCAGGGGTGTACTTCTTCATACATGTTTCCACCACTTAGCGTCTGCACACGACATGTGCTCGACAGACTTCAAGCGAAAGCCGACGTGGGTGTAGACCACGACCTACCTAAACACTTAAGCCTCTAGTCCAGGTTTATCGCCTATCCAGGTTCCATCCGCAGGGAGTCCGGCCGAGGTTTCCCATATGGCCCCGAACGATGTGAACAGGGTTCCCGAGATACCTAACGGGTATTCGGTACACCCGGCCACGTACCTACCGCATCACAGCCCACCCCTATGGTCAGCGCTGTCCACGGCCTCCAGTAGGCTACAAACACCAGAAACTACTTGCAACTCCTGGACAGAGAGCTAGGGTGAATAAGAAGTCGAGCGGGGTCATATTTCAGGGCCCAATGCATGGTAGTAGCTGTATCTCAAATCACACATACAGATCTCAGTGCTTAAGGTCGGCTTCAATGAAACAACCCACCATGTACTCCTACATGGCCTCTCATCGATACCTTTACCAAATCATGTTCACCACACCACTCTCATTACCGACATAATCATTTCACTCTAGCCCATCACCCAGATGAACCAGACCTAACACGACTCTAAGCATAGCAGGCATAGCAAGGTAGGAACAACACATACATATGGCTCAATCAACTCCTACACATGCTAGTGGGTTTCATCTAGTTACTGTGGCAATGACAGGTTATGCAGAGGAAATGGGTTCAACTACCGTAGCACACAGCAGTTTGAAACGCGTTGTCTTAATGCAGTAAAAGAGAGCAGAAGCGAGAACATGGGATTGTATCGATATGATCAAATGGTTGGTTGCTTGCCTGATGGTTCGGTGCACTGATACGGTTCTTCGTTAGGGTAATCACGGTACTCCTCGGAGGCAGAACCTGCCGCAAAGAACACCGATACACAACCATCACCAAACAATGTGCAACAATATGATGCATGCATGAAACATGGCAATATGAGTGTATTGCGCTAATGCAACTAAGACCAGAAGGGTTTGAACCAATTTGAATCAAAGATTCACATTTCAAACTCAAACATGGCCTTTTAGAGTGCTTTTCCTTGTTCTGCATTAAACATCAAGTTAACTTGCTTAGTCATGCATGAAAATAGTACAGATGGATAGATTGGATTTTTCTGATCATTTTTCATATATAATTTGTCTGATTTGGAGTTACAGAATAAAAGTTATGAATTTTTGAAGTTTAAATTATATTCTGGAATTTCCTATATTAGAATAATTCCAGAAAATCAATTATTGCGTCAGCCTGTCGTCAGTGTGACGTCAGCAGGTCAACAGAACTGGTCCAGGTCAAACCTGACAGTGGGTCCCACGTGTCAGGGTGATTAATTTAATTAAAGTTTAACTAAAACTAAACCTGTTTAATGAACAGGGCTGGGCCCCACCTATCATTGACTCAGGGGAGTCAACCAGGGCCCACCCGTGGTCAAAGTCAATGCCAGCGGCGCCGGCGTTTAGCCGCCGGCGAGCCCGACGCGGCGGCGGGAGTGGTTTTGGCCATTTCGGCCACCAAATGGGTCGCGGAGACCACCGGAGTGGAGCTGAGGACAAGCCGTAGCTCTTGGTGGAGTCCGTTGGGGTCGGGGTGGCCGGAGTTGGCGCCGGCGACGACTTTGGCGGCCACCGGGGTTCGGCCGAAGATGAACTTGGTGCTAGAGGGGTCGGTGAGGCTCGGGGAGTGGCTAGCTAGGTGCTGCGGGACTCGGTGAGTAAGATGGACACCATCTTGTGGCCGGAGTGTGGCCGGAAACACGTCGGCGACGAGATCCGCGGCGGTGCGGGCGTGTGATCCTCGTGCGGTGGCTACACGGCTCAGAAATGAGAGAGAGAGGGTTGGAGGAGTAGCTAGGCTCACAGCGCTCCCGTAGAGGCCACCGGCGGGGTCGGGGACGAGCTGAGGCGGCGACGGCGTTGAAGGGGATCTCCGGCGACGGCGAGCTCGGGCGAGGTCGGTGCGGTGGTCTCGGGCCGCACGAGCACACGGGGCTCGGCTAGCTCGATGAAGTGGACGGCGGCGGAGCTCCTGGACACGGTGGCACG
>NC_041391.1:117592956-117642740 GCF_002162155.2 Triticum dicoccoides | reverse complement strand
GGGCTCGGCTAGCTCGATGAAGTGGACGGCGGCGGAGCTCCTGGACACGGTGGCACAGCGTAGGGTGGACGGAGGGCGTGGCTACGGCGAGGGGGTGGCGGCGATGGCGTCGGCCATGGCTGGGGCGTGCGAGGGGGAGGAGCTGGAGAGGAGAGGGGGTGTCTGGGGGGTTCGGGGGAGAGAAGGAGGCCGGTTCACGGCGTTAGCCGAGCGAGGGAGGCGGCGAGGCGGCGAGCAGGTGCGTGGCACCCATGCGGTGCCCGCCGTCGAGCACCTGCCTGCCTGCCTGGCCCGCAAGCAGCTCGCTGGCGCGGTGCTGGGCTGGGCCGGCAGGTGGGCCGGTGCTGGGCGACAGGTAAGTTTTTTCATTTTCTTTCTGTTTTCTGTTTTTTTAATACTTCTGCAACTTTGTTGAATTTAATAAAATACTTAGGCAACTTTAAAAATCACCAAACTACTCCTGGTCCATAGTTGGATTATTTCCAACATGAAACATTTTGGTTTGGAGATATTTGAGCATTTAAATATTTTATATAATTTTAAATGCCCAAATTCAAATATTTAAGATTTAATTCAAAAACCCTAGGATGGCCTAGGAAAATGTGCACCACTTTTGGCAGAGGTTCTGAACCAAGACAAAAATGATGGGCATTTTAGAAGGGCATTTCAGGTTCATTGAAAAAGTTTTTAGTAAACCCTAGTTGGTTTCAGAGGGGACTGGGGGTTCTGTCATCCCCATTTCAAGTTTCTGATGAAAGAGTAAACATGATGCAACACTCTAATGCATGGCTAACTAGGATGTGACAACCTAGTTCAATCTCGTTACCGGAAAGTCTCTTTACTCATTCTGTAATACATCATCTCGCAACTAACTCATTAGTTACAATGCTTGCAAGGCTTAAGTGATGTGCATTACCGAGAGGGCCCAGAGATACCTCACCAACAATCGGAGTGACAAATCCTAATCTCGAAATACACCAACCCAACAAGTACCTTTGGAGACACCTGTAGAGCACCTTTATAATCACCCAGTTACATTGTGACGTTTGGTAGCACACAAAGTGTTCCTCCGGTAAACGGGAGTTGCATAATCTCATAGTCATAGGAACATGTATAAGTCATGAAGAAAGCAATAGCAATATACTAAACGACCGGGTGCTATGCTAACGGAATGGGTCAAGTCAATCACATCATTCTCCTAATGATATGATCTCATTAATCAAATGACAACTCATGTCTATGGTTAGGAAACATAACCATCTTCGATTAACGAGCTAGTCAAGTAGAGGCATACTAGTGACACTCTGTTTGTCTATGTATTCACACATGTATTACGTTTCCGGTTAATACAATTCTAGCATGAATAATAAACATTTATCATGATATATGGAAATAAATAATAACTTTATTATTGCCTCTAGGGCATATTTCCTTCAAAAGCATGGGGCGAAAGTGGATTTGTCATGGTGGTGGCGGAAAACAACAAAAATTCTACCAAGTGGACACGTGCAAAATAGTCATCTATTGTCTTCAGGATTTGTCGATTAGTGTCTGCGTGTGTACAACATTCGTGATTAACTCCATTTGCTTAACGGGCTCGTACCTAGAATGCAAGTTTTGATGCTAAAATATGCTGGTTGCCATGTCTTGGCAGCAGTAGCTGCCATGTTTGTTGAACTGTAGATGCCATGGCTGAAAACTGCAATTGCCATGCATGGCCAGATGCAGATGTCACGGCTTGTTGTATGAATGATATCATGCCAAATCAGATGCAGTTGCTATATTCTGTTACGATAAACCTGCCATTCAAGCAATGCTTACACACGTACCTATTTTTTTGCAAGACCTTCAACTACAATCAACAGCGGCGCGGGGACATCTACTGCAGGAACCTCTGAGTGCACGGAAGGAACGTTCCACCAGCAAGTCAACAATACTACCACAAACAATGCAGAATCAGTGTCAGAACTAGCAATCATTCCAGCAATGACGACAAGCACACCTTTGCACAACAGCACGAGCAACACTCAAGCAGATGAAACAGTCGCCGATACTGAAGTGAATGATGAAACTGATGACGAAGCACAAGGGGATGAAGAAGATGGGCAAGAAGAAATCATGATACCTCAACCACCATATGTTGGGCAGAGATTTGATTCATTTGAAGATGCCAAGGAATTCTACCAGAGATATGCAATGTTCCATGGGTTTACGGTGAACACCAAATACCATAGGAAAATTAAAAAAACTAACGAGTACAACAGAGGTGATATAAGGTGCTACAAGGCATGAAGGAACAATAACGGGAAAGGTGTTGCGCCTGTCGTGCCAGAACGAAAGAGAGGTATCATTGTCAAGACGGAATGCCCTGTTCGGTGTGAGCTAAACGCAGATGGAGCACAGTCGGTGGTCATCGACTATTTCGACGAACACAACCACAAACTCATAAAGAAGTTTGACCTAGTAAAATTTCTGAGCGCCCACAGAGGATTCAGCCCCCTCGAGAAGAAATTCGTAAAATTGCTACATAATTGTAATGTGGGTCCATCAAGAATGGTCCAAATACGGTCCCTGATCCATAGCGGAGATGGTAGACTAAGTAGCATGCCCTACATACTAGAAGACGTCACAAACCTAAAGGAAAAGTGCCATAGAGAGAGCAGGTTGGCTGACATAGAAGCCACGATAGCCTACTTTGAAGAGAAAGCAAAAGCAGATGCTGATTTCTTCTACAGGATAAGATTGGATGATGAGGACCGTGCCAGAAACATGTATTGGGTGGATGGTGCTGCAAGAAGGGCCTACAAACATTTCCGTGGTTGCATATCGTTCACCACGACATATCTCACTAATATGTACAAGATGCCCCGCGCTCCATTCATAGGAATAAATAACCACAATCAGTCATTGCAGTTCGGTTGCGGACTCGTTCAGAATGAAGATACATATGGTTACACTTGGCTATTCAAAACCTTCTTGAAGTGCATGAGTGGACTTGCTCTGATGAACATAATAACAAACCAGGATTTTAGCATGCGTGCAGGCATAGGGGTGGTCTTTCCGTTGGCAGTGCACAGGCACTGCAGGTGGCATATTATTAAAAAGGCGGAGGAGACGCTAGGACCATTTTTTGTTGACTGTCCAGAGCTGCACAAGGCATTCGAGTTGTGCATGGACCACAGTCTAACAGTGGAGGAGTTTGAACAGAGTTGGACGACTATGATTGAAACACACCAAGTCCAAGACAACAAGACACTTACTGGCCTATGGGAGAAGCGAATGTACTGGGTGCCGGCCTACTTCATGCAATGCTTCTTCCCATTTCTGTAGACTACGCAGCGCGGCGAGGGGTTAAATGTTGTTTTGAAGCGGTACGTGAGCCCTGGCAACTCATTGCTGCAGTTTGCCAAGCAATACACAACTTTGCAACAGAAAATACTGGGATCTAAGCTACAGCAAGAAGCAAACACCGCTCTCAAGAAGTATAAATTGCTAACATATTTACCAATGGAGAGGCATATGAGCAAGATATACACCAACAAGATTTTTAACAAGTGGATTATTTTACCGTCTTATTTCCATAAGCATGAAGATAGTAGGTGCCATATAGAATGCAATGCAATTGCCACCTTTTTGACATGCAGATATATTGAAAATAGCCACTGAGTACATTGTAAGCATGATCTCTAGTTGCCATGTGAAATCAACTTTAGTTGCCATGTGAAATCAACTCTAGTTGCCATGTGAAATCAACTCTAGTTGCCATGTGAAATCAACTCTAGTTGCCATGTGTGTTAAACTGTAGTAGCCATGTGTAATGAACTATAGTTGCCATGTGAAAATGGTATGTAGTTGTCGTGGGAGACAAATCTGTATTTGCCATGTTTTATGAACTGCATTTGACATGTTTTATGAACTGCATTTGCCATGTTTTATGAACTGCATTTGTCATGTTAAATAAAGTGCATTTGCCATGTTAAATGTTATGCAGTTGCCATGTCAAAATATTATGCAGCTACCATGTGGAAACAAACAACCCAACAAAATGTTGGGGGAAATAAGGATTTCCATTCCATCATTGATTTTAGATATGTTTCCTATGTTACGACCTACCTCAACATAAGGTGCTACAAACATCTTATAAGAGTTTAACAAAAGCATAAAAACAGGCAGATTCTAGGAAGAAGTAAAGCGTTCAAGCATGTACACAGCTTACCAGGTGGACGAATGTGCGTTCAAGGTGTGTTATCTCTTGGGCATGTCGGATTCAGAACCTGAAGACCCAGACAAGGGAAGGAACTACTTTGTGAGTTGCCACTCGATAAACGAAGGCGAATACTACTGCAAATGCTGCAAATTCGAATGGGAGGGGATTGTATGATGTCACATACTGAAAGTAATGGACATGCACGTGGTAACGCAAATGCCCCGCAATTTCATACGGCGGCGATGGACTTGGGACGATGATGATGCATTGGGGGCACAAACATCAAATGTAGTTTTGGTTGTGCATGATGAGAGACCAGAGGCAACCATGGACGCCGTGAGGCATGTTGTGTTGACCAAGAACTATGTTGAACTAATAGATGAAGCATGCAAGAGTGATGAGACAGCGAGGGTGGCAGAAAAACACGGGAAGGCCCTGAAAAGAGAGCTTGATGTGATCAAAAAGAGGAAGGCTGAAGAAGCCTTACACAGGTTCCCCCGCACCTCAAGTATGCCTTCGTCCACGGGTCCATCATCTGAAAACTCAGAGGTAGGGTCTGGAACAGCAAGCATGCAAACCCAGGTCAGGAACCCACCCCGTTCCATCACAAAAGGGCGTCCAAAAGAGGTGAGATACAAATCAGGGTTGGAAATTCAAGCAAAACAAACGGAAAAAAGAAAGGGACGGGCAATCCATAAGCAACTATGGAGGACTGTAACTTGGGTGTTGGTGACATTTTTGTAAGGTAGATGGTCTAGATCTTAAAAAATGGGAGAATGACTATTGGTGGGCATCAGAATTTGAAGAAAATGCCATGAATGAATGACTAAAAATGCCACATGTGTACAACTAAATCTGCCATGCAGCTTCCATCGAATCTGCCATGTTATTTCTACGGAATCTGCCATCATCTAGATTTCCGTTTTTAGACCACACATTTTTCCCCACACATATTGTATTGTATGCTTACTATGAACGAACTAGTTCAAACTATCACGTGCAAAAACCACGAGATAACTGTTGCTTATGAACTACCATGCTAACCAATACAATTAGCAATGAAAAAAACCCAAAAAACTAAAAAAGGAATGATTACTTTCACTGACCGTGTCTGATCAACTATAATTACCATGTTTCAGGCATCGTAGACGCATTCAAACAACCAAATGGTACTACCAACCACAAACACATAATAGTAGTGAACATAAACGTAGTTGTTGTCACACCTAAGCAGGTTCACATCCACACATATATTACAAAATAGTCAATGGCACTCACACGCCACCACTATATACTAGACTACGAGGGATGCAGTCATAACATAGCACACGGACATAGTTTTAAAAGAGCAAGCCGATACCTTACATTCCTCAGGCACAGAAATGTAAGGTAGGCATGCGGTATGGAGCATCACGTGATCACTTGTACTTCTTGTTGGCTTTTTTGACAGATTCCTCTATGAACTCTTGTGGGTTGGCCCGCGTGTTGAAATCTTCATTCATCAACCAGTTCCATGTGTATATTTTTCGAAGCTCAACGACCATTGCAGCTGTGACGACAGGGACCCGTTGACCTTCCCACTTTGCAAGATATTCCAACGTGTGAAAGCCACAGTCATGCCTATAAAGAAAAGAACTAGGTGAACTCAAGAGAACAGAAAAAATCATAAACTTCAATGCATAGGTGACAGAAAAAGGTTTAGGATTAGTGTGGAGGACACATGAAAAAGATATTAATTATCGGTTTCCTTGCTTCGTAGTCGCGACATACTCGATTGGAAAATGTTTGATCTGGACCTTTGAGTTTTTGTAGTGACGGTTCCATGTCTCTTTGAGGTTGTTGATGAAGAATTTAGCATGTGTAGTAAGGTCTTCATCAGCTCCTGAACGCATTGAATCAAGCACCTCAAATCGTTGGTTCTTCAGGTTAAGGAAAATCGCGTAGTGGTGACCACACTTGTCATCTGGGTTGTCTGGTGCAAGCTCCTGGAACATGGGGAACAGGACCTGCAAGTAAAAAAAGAAGGAAAGAAAAAATAGAGTTCACATCAAAAACATAAATGATGTAATTGGAAAAAATGATGTGTAAAGATATTGCAGGATGCAGTAGGAGGTACATGAATGACAAAGCAACAAGGGTCTAAAAATGTGCCCACAGAGAATGTTTATTTGCCATGTGTAATTAATAGAAGTTGTCATCCATGTATAAACAAAGTTGCCCAATATTTTAAGTGAAGTTGCCACATAAGTAGCATTAAAAAATAGTCAAACTTATTGCCACGTGGCAGCTGTTGCCACATGAAACATGTTGGGATCTACGGTAGGGTGCGTCGACTGCAGATTAAAATTTCCTACGCGTAGAACAACCAAGAACATGCTACGGGAGATGGATCACAGTTCATTACCACTAGACGCGCAGTGTCGTGCAGCGGAAGAAGAGTTGGGGCAGGGCACCCCGTGGATCGTCTCCTCCTCGTCTGATCTTCCTCGAACAGTCGGTCGTCTGATCCCACGTACAAGTTCGCCGGAACGGCGCAAGTGCACCACCTCTAACGGTATCCGTGTGTGCAAGAGGAACACCGTGCGGAGGACTGCTAGGTTCGATCACATAGTCGGCGGCGAGTGGAGGTGGCTATTCGCAACACATGCAAACCCTAGTCGCAGCACCGAAACGATCAACCAAATAAGTGTGCCGCACCTCCACCTTATATAGATGTCTGTCACGGGCTCAACACTTGGGCCTTGCACGGACCCTAAAGCCCACAAGTCTACTCGGCCACAATCTGAATACAGCTCGGATCACATCCGACCAGTGTCTTCGGATCCAACCTCGTAGGTTCCTTCCCTTAAGCGCGTGACCCCTTAGGTTCAAGTCAGCTTGGTCGCAGTTCGGATCACCTCCGAACTGCACGGTTGGTAGCGGCTTCTAGCAAGGCATGCCAAACACCAAGCAGACTATGAAGCTGGTTAGGCGAACCTGTACAACGTGTCACACTTCTATTCCCTTTGCCTCACGATATATATTATCGGGCTCAAGACGAGTTTGTCATCCTTGTGGTAGCCCGACCTCTTTCTCGTTCCACTGATACCGACCACTACCCGAATTATCTCATAATCCTTGTCGCATGGCCATGCTTATCCTGGTCGGATCACACGAGGGGCCCAGAGTATATCTCTCCTGATCGGAGGGGCAAATCCCATCTTGCTCGACCATGTCTCGCAGCATGGGACTGGACATACCCGAAACCTACCTAAAAGTGCAACTATCCCTAGGTGGTTTTGGTAATTCATAACAACATATAGCTCACTAAGCTAATGCTATTCCAAGACTATTATTTCAGGAAAGCTCAATGAATGGCATGGCATGGATGATGAAAGTGGATCCCTCAAAATATCAAGGACAAAGGATTGGCTCAAGCTCAAAATCTCAAGACTCTTCATTTTACATTTTAGTGATCCAAGATCACATTGAGTCTATAGGAAAAGCCAATACTATCAAGGAGGGATGAGGTGTTGCTTAATGAGCCTCTTACTTCATGTGCTTAGTGATATGCTTCAAATACCCTCAACTACTTTCTCACATCCTCATATGACCTAAACCTAAAGTCAAAATCGGTCACACCGATTCTTTCTATCCGGCGCCACCGAGTTCAAATGTCATAGCCACTGCCAGAAACCCTAGGCAAATCGGTCTCACCGATAGGGATCTCGGTCTTACCGAAATGGGATTGTAATCTCTCTGTTTCCCTTCGTAATGTTTCAGTATAACCAAAGTGAGCGATTGGTCCCACCGAGATTGCAATGTAAACTCTCTGTTTCCCTTTCGTAACATTTCGGTCTCACCGAAAAGAGTGAATCGGTCCCACCGAGTTTACCTGACCAACTCTCTGGTTAGCTAATTACCAAAATCGGTCTCACCGAGTTTGTGTAACCGGTCTCACCAAGATTACGTTATACCCTAACCCTAACCATATCGGTCTTACCGAGTTGCATGTCAGTCCCACCGAAAATCCTAATGGTCACTAGGTTTACTAAATCGGTCTGACCGAGTTTGTTAATTCGGTCCCACCGAGATTGGTAAATTGTGTGTAATGGTTAGATTTTGTGTGGAGTCTATATACACCCCTCCACCTCCTCTTCATTAATGGAGAGAGCCATCAGAACAAACCTACACTTCCAACTTACCAATTCTGAGAGAGAACCACCTACTCATGTGTTGAGGCCAAGATATTCCGTTCCTACCATATGAATCTTGATCTTTAGCCTTCCCCAAGTTGCTTTCCACTCAAATCTTCTTTCCACCAGATCCAAATCCTATGAGAGAGAGTTGAGTGTTGGGGAGACTATCATTTGAAGCACAAGAGCAAGGAGTTCATCATCAACGCACCATTTCTTACTTCTTGGAGAGTGGTGTCTCCTAGATTGGCTAGGTGTCACTTGGGAGCCTCCGACAAGATTGTGGAGTTGAACCAAGGAGTTTGTAAGGGCAAGGAGATCGCCTACTTCATGAAGATCTACCGCTAGTGAGGCAAGTCCTTCGTGGGCGACGGCCATGGTGGGATAGACAAGGTTGCTTCTTCGTGGACCCTTCGTGGGTGGAGCCCTCCGTGGACTCGCGCAACTGTTACCCTTCGTGGGTTGAAGTCTCCATCAACGTGGATGTACGATAGCACCACCTATCGCAACCACGACAAAAACATCCGTGTCTCCAACTGCGTTTGAATCCTCCAAACCCTTCCCCTTACTTTCTTGCAAGTTGCATGCTTTAATTTCCGCTGCCTATATACTCTTTGCATGCTTGCTTGAATTGCGTGATGATTGCATGACTTGTCCAAAGTTGCTAAAATCTGCCAAACTCTAAAATTGGGAAAAGGTTAAGTTTTAAATTGGTCAAGTAGTCTAATCACCCCCCCCCCTCTAGACATACTTCAAGGTCCTACAAGTTGTATCAGAGCCTTGGTCTCCATTTGCTTTGATTTCCATAGCTTTTGGTGGTCATAGCCTTGGCTTCACAACCTAGGAGAGCATGGCATCTAGCGAGGGAAATTATCACCGTAGAGGTCCTTACTTTGATGGAACTAATTTTGGTAGTTGGAAGCATAAGATGAAAATGCATATTCTCGGACATAACCCCGCCGTTTGGGCTATTGTTTGTTTTGGCTTGCAAGGTGAATTCTTTGATGGGAGAGAACTAAACTGTGAAGCGAGTGCGCATGAATTGAAGATGCTGCAATACAACGCTCAAGCTTGTGATATCCTCTTCAATGGTTTATGCCCCGAAGAATTCAACAAAATCAGCCGTCTTGAGAATGCAAAGGAAATTTGGGACACTTTGATTGATATGCATGAAGGTACCGACTCCGTCAAGGAATCCAAGTTGGATGTGCTCCAAAGTCAGCTTGACAAGTTCAAAATGAAGGATGGTGAAGGTGTCATTGAAATGTACTATAGGCTTGCTCTTATCACAAAAGAGATTGCCGGCTTAGGGAGTGAAGAGATGACCGACAGATTCATCATCAAGAAGATCCTAAGAGCATTGGATGGAAAATATCATTATGAACGAAGAACATCTCGGAGAAGCAAAGATTCAGAAAGGAAGGACAAGTCATCAAAGAGCTACACAAAACGAAGACATCAAGCTCATGTTGGTGAATGGGTATCCGGTTCCGACTCTGAACATCACTCCAAGAGAAGCTATCACTCCGACTCCGAACATACTCAAGATGAAGATGTTGCCGGTCTAGCACTTGTGTCAACCAACTCCTACGACATATTTGACTCACAAAATGAAGGAATTGGAAGATGCTTCATGGCTAAAGGCCCTAAGGTAACTCATCCCGAGTATGTTGATTTCAATAGTGATGAAGATGACTTGCTAGGTGATGATGATTTACTTATTGACAACTCTAGTGATGAATACTATGATGAAACGTCAATTAATCATGCCAAACAAGATAAAACGAATGACAATGATAAGGAGAATATTGAGCTTCTAACTAAAGAACTAAACACTCTTAAGTTAGCTCATGAAACTATCTTCGAAAATCATCAAGAACTTTTAAGGGCTCATGAGAAGTTACGCTTTGAAAAGATCAATCTAGAGCAAGAGCATGAGTTCTTAAAAGCAATCAATGATGATCTTCGCAAGAAAATTTCTTCTTATATTGCCAAGCGTTTACTCTTATCTACTTACATGCCTCAAGTCAAGTCTAGTAACAAGAACAAGAAAGATTCTTCCTCTAGTAGTAACAATAACAATGCTAAATCCAATATTGTTGCTTCTAGTAGTTCTCTTGATTCCACTAATGATTCTCTTAGCCAAGTTACACTTGAGCAAGAAAATAGCTTATTGAAGGGAATTATAGAGAAAGGTGTATACAAGAGCCTTGCCGGGAGCAAGCAATTCGAGGAAATTGTACGCAAGCAAGGAAGGCACCGGAAGAATCAAGGTGTTGGTTTTGAACGAAAGTTCAATGCCAATGGAGTTGAGTTGGAAGAAGATCAATATCCCAAGACGAAATTTGTTCCTCAACAAGAGAAGTATGATCCTACTTCCTTCAACGGAACACAAGCACAAGATGATCTTCCACCACAAGACCACAAGAACAAAGGCAAGGACAAGATTAAAGAGGAGATTGATGCATTTGAAGAAGCACCTATGGCCTTGGTCAAGTGGGTTCCCAAGACTACATCAAGTTCTACTTCATCAAGCACTACTACTACACCAAGGATTCCCATCAAGATGATGTGGATCCCGAAGAAGAAGAACTAGAGAGTTCTTGAGGGTGACTCCGCCAACATTCTTCACTCATATCATTATGGCAAGGACAAGTGCAATCAACTTCCACATCTTGCACTAGTTCAAGGAGTCACAAACCCTCATGTTGGTAAGGCAAGGGACAAGGTAACCTAATGTTTTCATGGACATCATATTGTGTGTGCATCACTCTATGTCTATGGATATTCTTGTTTGTTCCTTGTGGGACTAACCCGTGTAGGTATTGAAAGTGCAACTCACTCCAAAGGATTGCTCCAAAAGATCTACATCAATATTGAGCATCCACATCTTCAACACCTACATGTAGTCATCATCGACAAAACCCAAGGTTAGTTCATCCCTCTAAGGGGGGATCTCACATCTAGGGGGATCTTAACTCTAAAGAATTGAGTCAAAGCAACTCTAATGATGTGAATAGATCAATGCATTATGTAAAAGTGGTAACCCCACTTGAGCTTAAACGATGAGTATGACCTATGATCAAATGTTCTCATTTGACTCCTAAGTCAATATACTCATATATAGATGACCTAGTCATCGCCAATTGTTTGATAGATGCTAGAATTGGTTGTGCATGCTTTGCCAAATATTTCATTTGTCATTTTATTGTGTGAGCATGTTGGTTGCATATTTTACTCATTCAAGGACATCCACTTGTTGTTTTCATAGATTGGCTTCTTTTTCTTTGGCCAAGTGGATGGACAAGAATGCCTAAGAACCTTCTCTAGCTATCTATGCTTTTCTCGTCTCAAACTCTATTCATGCTACATCACAAAATTTGATCAAGTCAGATTCGAACCACTCTGTGTGAGGAGCACTTGGAGTCCCCGATTCATCATAGACTTAAACTTCCAAAACTTCTTTGTGATTCTCGGTCTGACCGATTCCTCCATTTCGGTCCTACCGAGATCACTAAGTCGATCTAGGTTTTCAATCTCGGTGCAACCGATTTGAACTTTTCGGTCACACCGAGTTGCTGTAACTGTTAATAGTTATGCATCTCGGTGCCACCGAGTTGTTCCACTCGGTCACACCGATAGTGTCGGGCTATATATACTCACGGGCAAATTTTGGAAAACTTTCTCCGAAACTCCTCGCCTGCGCATAGCTCGCTCTTCCTACTAGGTCTACGGATCGTCGATTTTGTCGCCAGCCGCCTCGTGTCGCTGGTCTCCGCCGCCGTCAACAGATTTCTTCTCTGTCATTGCCGCCATAGCGAGTTCACCGTCAAACTAGGTTATGAACTCGATCACAGTGCTATCCTCGTCTAATTCTTAGCACATTGTGTTCGTGATGCATCTTGCCACGATTGAAACACTCCTATCCAGTCAATGCGATCCTTAGAATAGATGTGATTCGAAAATTTAGGGTTAGGTTTCCGCCGAAACCATCTCGGACCCATCGAGTTGAAAAACTCGGTCCCACCGATTTGGCTAACGCCATTGCACTAGTAAGTCTCGGTCTGACCGAGAATGACAAATCGGTGTGACCGATTTTAGAACTTTGTGAAACCCTAGTAGTCTCGGTTCCACCGAACTGTGACTCGGTCTGACCGAGTTCACTACTTTAGGTTCCAAAACTGCTTCGGTATCACCAAGTTTGAAAATTAGTAGATCCGAAATGCTTTCTGTGGAAACTAAAACTAAGTTCTTTTTGAATCATTCTTTTTGCAAAAATCTCTGCATTTTGTGATGCTCATCCACTCTATCTCATCTATAAATATTCACAGGGTCAACAGTCAGTGTGTGTAGCATGTCAGACCAAAGTGATAGTCAGAACAAGTCAGCAGAGCAGATTCACATGAGTGAGGGCACTAGTCCCTCTAGCAGCTCAGATGAGGGGAGCAGAAGCACTCCCAGCAATTTGCCCAAAGCAGCCACAAGAGCAAGAAGGAAGAGAACCTCAGACTCTGAGGATGAGGATTATGTTGTTGTTGAAGATGAGGCTACTTCCAAGAAGGTAGTGCTCAAGAAGGTGATCAGCTCAACTGTAGTAAAGCCAGGCATGAAGATCAAAAGGCCAGCAGGAAGACAGCCAATGTCCAAAGCCAGAGGATCAACTCAAGTACCTGAAAAGCCTGATCCCAAAGAGCCAGCTGCAAAAGGAAAGAAAAGGAAGGAAAGAGTCAAGAAGACCATGGCCAGAGTTGTTAGTCAACCTTCCATGATGGAAGAGGGAGAAGAGGTTGCTGAACCAGCACCCAAGGCACAAAAGCTGATGGGTGATGCTATAAAGTCAGGGGCTGCAACATCAAAGCCCAAAGAAGCACCCAACGCTGCCTCCAAGCCCAAGATTGCACCAAAGAGAAATACCAGGAGTATACCAGCAGCTAAGAAGAACAAGGCCCCAATGCCTGAGGTTGCTGCTGAGGAAGATGAAGAAGGGCAGATCCTAAGAAAGCTCAAACCCAAGATCCCAGACCACAATGATGCTCATCATGTGGCTAAGAACATGAAGATCAGGAGAGATCTAGGGTTGAGGCTATGGAGAGAGTCAGATCCATATGCCACCAGGAGAAGGACTGCTGTTGATTACAGGTTCCACACCAAGGAGCAGCACGACTTCTATGAGACAATCTTGTTGGACAAGAAGCCCATAGTGTGTGATATGAGGTGGGTCGACTGGACTTACATGAAGGAAAATGAGGAACACTATCCTGGAATGCAAGACAGTTTTGTTGCTTGTGGAGTTGCAGATTTTGTTGGGCAGAAGCTCACCAACTGGAATGATGAACTCATTATGCAATTCTACTCCACAGCACACTTCTATCCAGATGGCAGGATAGTTTGGATGTCTGAAGGAACAAGATACCAGTCAACCATTGAGGAATGGGCAAGTCTGATCAATGCCCCAGAGGAGAGTGAAGATGACTTGGATATTTATGCCAAGAACAAAATGGATCATAACTCAATGTCACATATGTACAAGGAGATCCCTGATGAAGCACTTGAGATTTTCAAGTTTGGATTAGTTCATTTTCTTCTGTCAGGGGTGCCTACAATCAACCAGATCTTAAGGCACACTCTTTTGCCCAAATCAGGTGATCACAACATGATTAGAGGGCATGCAATTAACTTGCTACATGTATTTGATGTGCCCTAGAAATTCAAGGTCATGAGCCTTATGGTTGAAACCATCAAGAGGACTGCAGCAGACCAAAAGAGAAGTTGTGGATATGCCCCACAGATTCAGGAGTTGATTAACTCAAAGATGGGCATAGGAAAATATCAGTTGGATAAGGAACATTTTGCTCTCTATCCAGACTTTGAGGACAATCAAGTTGTCATGAATGAGAATGAACCATCATCAGTGCAAGCTCAAGAGAAGAAGGAGAAAGCAAGGAAAGAGAAGGCTGCCAAGATGCCAACTTAAGAGGAGGCATCTGAGTATTTCTTGAAGAACAAACAGGAGCAGTTTGGTTACTTGATAGCATCAACACTGAGGATTGAGAAGGGGTTGGCCACCCTAACTCAAAACCAGGAGAGCCTGGAAAGAATCATGGAACAAAAATTCTATGATCTTGATGTCAAAGTAACTGAGATTCAGTCAGTTGTGGAATAGCTTCAGGATGACATGCAGGAGAGGAAGGGCAAGACAACCACTAATGCATTTGCCAGAGTGCCTAGAGCTCAGAGGTCAGTTGCAGTGCCTATGACAGACACAAGAGCCACATCATCTGCACCAGCTACAGCTCCTACAGCTCCAATACAACCAGCTCCAGCACCAACTCCTCCAGCTCCATCTAAGTCGACTGAAGCCTTCATTCTTGGAGTTATCCGGACACCACCACCACCTGAAGATCAAGCCTGAGAGACAATCTAGCACTATGCATTTTCTATGAACTTTTTGGTAACATGTTGCCAAAGGGGGAGAAAAATGTATAGATCATAGGCTTCGAGAGAGAGATTTGCTGTTTTTTGTTCTCTCTTGTCTTCTTGGTTGAACTTCTTTGCTTTTGATTGCTTGAGATACTATGCAATTACCTGTGAGACATTGATGATCATGTGTTTGATCATAAGCTACACTTATGCATGTTTGATGATATTATCTTACCTATCCTTATATGATCATTCACTTTGCTTGGTGATGAGTGCATGTATTCAATCTTTATTATTTTGAGCGCTCCACCAAGATGTATGTGACATGGAAGAGTAACCCATGAGCCTAATTCCTTGTGCATTTGCAGTCCAAAGCAAATCTTAAAATATGCACAAATTTAGGGGGAGCTCTTGCTTATCACATACTTCTCAAAGCGACAATGTTTTTCAATCTTATTATCATTTGTCGAAGCTTTGATCTATATGTTGTCATCAATTACCAAAAAAGGGGAGATTGAAAGTGCAACTATCCCTAGGTGGTTTTGGTAATTCATAACAACATATAGCTCATTGAGCTAATACTATTCCAAGACTATTATTTCAGGAAAGCTCAATGAATGGCATGGCATGGATGATGAAAGTGGATCCCTCAAAATATCAAGGACAAAGGATTGGCTCAAGCTCAAAAGCTCAAGACTCTTCATTTTACATTTTAGTGATCCAAGATCACATTGAGTCTATAGGAAAAGCCAATACTATCAAGGAGGGATGAGGTGTTGCTTAATGAGCCTCTTGCTTCATGTTCTTAGTGATATGCTCCAAATACCCTCAACTACTTTCTCACATCCTCATATGACCTAAACCTAAAGTCAAAATCAGTCACACCGATTCTTTCTATCCGGCACCACCGAGTTCAAATGTCATAGCCACTGCCACAAACCCTAGGCAAATCGGTCTCACCGATAGGGATCTCGGTCTTACCGAGATGGGATTGTAATCTCTCTGTTTCCCTTCGTAACGTTTCGGTCTAACCGACGGTCCCACCGAGATTGCAATGTAAACTCTCTGTTTCCCTTTTGTAACATATTGGTCTCACCGAAAAGAGCAAATCAGTCCCACCGAGTTTACCTGACCAACTCTTGGTTAGCTAATAATCAAAATCGGTCTCACCGAGTTTGTGTAATCGGTCTCACCGAGATTACGTTATGCCCTAACCCTAACCATATCGGTCTTACCGAGTTGCACGTCAGTCCCACCGAAAATCCTAACGGTCACTAGGTTTACTAAATCGGTTTGACCGAGTTTGTTAATTCGGTCCCCCCGAGATTGGTAAATTGTGTGTAATGGTTAGATTTTGTGTGGAGGCTATATATACCCCTCCACCTCCTCTTCATTCGTGGAGAGAGCCATCAGAACAAACCTACACTTCCAACTTACCAGTTCTTAGAGAGAACCACCTACTCATGTGTTGAGGCCAAGATATTCCATTCCTACCATATGAATCTTGATCTCTAGCCTTCCCCAAGTTGCTTTCCACTCAAATCTTCTTTCCATCAGATCCAAATCCTATTAGAGAGAGTTGAGTGTTGGGGAGACTATCATTTGAAGCACAAGAGCAAGGAGTTCATCATCAACGCACCATTTGTTACTTCTTGGAGAGTGGTGTCTCCTAGATTGGCTAGGTGTCACTTGGGAGCCTCCGACAAGATTGTGGAGTTGAACCAAGGAGTTTGTAAGGGCAAGGAGATCGCCTACTTCGTGAAGATCTACCGCTAGTGAGGCAAGTCCTTCGTGGGCGACGGCCATGGTGGGATAGACAAGGTTGCTTCTTCGTGGACCCTTCGTGGGTGGAGCCCTCCATGGACTCGCGTAACCGTTACCCTTCGTGGGTTGTAGTCTCCATCAACGTGGATGTACGATAGCACCACCTATCGGAACCACGACAACAACATCCGTGTCTCCAACTGCGTTTGAATCCTCCAAACCCTTCCCCTTACTTTCTTGCAAGTTGTATGCTTTAATTTCCGCTGCCTATATACTCTTTGCATGCTTGCTTGAATTGCGTGATGATTGTTTGACTTGTCCAAAGTTGCTAAAATATGGCAAACTCTAAAATTGGGAAAAGGTTAAGTTTTTAATTGGTCAAGTAGTCTAATCACCCCCCCCTAGACATACTTCAAGGTCCTACACTACCTTTGTAACTACCCAGTCATGGAGTAGCGTTTGGTCAGCCCAAAGCAAGTCTTTCACCATCCCGAGTACATGTGTCAGCTCAGGTCTTAGGACACAGAACGTATGTTGTATTAGAGACTCACAGATGACATATCGCTGCGTCTCATAGTTGGGTATGTCCGACTCAGACCTTATCTCGACTCGGATCCGACTACGTCGAATCCGACCAGACCTTTCTAGGTCCATATTATCCGGTTAGCATCCAATGCTCCATGGCTAGTGAGACCGAGCCATTGACCGTGTCTTATGCTAGTCTAGTCGGCTGCGCGTCCACACAGCCCTTTCAACTAGGGACCTTTTAGGACAGTCATCATGCAATGCATAGTCCCACAAACAAGTCACTTACTTGCTGATACACATCATTGATAATGTCCAAGGACTATCTTTATTCATAAACACATAGGAAATATCATCATACATGATTGCCTCTTGGGAATATCTCCAACAGTCTCCCACTTGCACTAGAGTCAATCAAATAGACATCGAATGCCCATAGCTCTAACGTGCCCCTCATGCTTGGGTTGTGGAAGCGTCTTAGTCAATGGATCTGCAACATTTGCATCCGTGTGAATCTTGCATAACTCTACATCACCATTCTTTACGATCTTTCGTATCAGGTCATATTTCCGGTCTATGTGTCTGACCTTGTGGTGATTCCTTGGCTCCTTGGCTTGTGCGATGGCACCAAATTATCACAATAAAGGTCCAACGGTTTCACCGAGACTGGGAAAATACCAAGATCATCCAAAAAATGCCGGATCCAAACACCTTCCTTTGCAGCTTCACAAGCCGCAATGTATTCGGCTTCTGTGGTAGAATCGGCCACCGTATCCTGCTTGGGACTCATCCAGTGCACTGCTCCTCCATTTAGGATGTACACGAATCCGTACTGTGATCGATAATCATCTCTGTCGGTTTGGAAACTAGCATCGGCATAACCCCTTACGACGAGCTATTCCTCACCTCCATAAACTAGGTGTTGGGGAACGTTGCAGAAAATAAAAAATTCCTAGGGTTTCACAAAGATCAATCTATGAGTTCAACTAGCAACGAGAGAGAGGAGTGCATCTACATACCCTTGTAGATCGAGCGGAAGCGTTCAAGAGAACGGGGTTGAGGGAGTCATACTCGTCATGATCCAAATCACCGGAGATCCTAGCGCCGAACGGACGGCACCTCCGTGTTCAACACACGTACGGTCAAGGAGACGTCTCCTCCTTCTTGATCCAGCAAGGGGGGAGGAGAGGTTGATGAAGATCCAGTAGCATGACAGCGTGGTGGTGGATGCAGCAGGGATCCCGGCAGGGCTTCACCAAGCGTCTGCGAGAGGGAGAGGTGTAGCAAGGGGGAAGGGAGGCGCCAAGTGCATATGTCTGGCTACCCTCCCTCCCCCCCCCCCTCTTTATATAGGGCCCCTAGGGGGGGCGGCCAAGGGGGTTCCTTGCCCCCTGAGGGAGTTCCGGACTAGGGTGTGTCTGGATAGCCGAACTATCATCATCGGTCGGACTCCAAGACTATGAAGATACAAGATTGAAGACTTCGTCCCGTGTCCGGATGGGACTTTCCTTGGCGTGGAAGGCAAGCTTGGAGATACGGATATGTAGATTTCCTACCATTGTAACCGACTCTGTGTAACCCTAACCCTCTCCGGTGTCTATATAAACCGGATGGCTTTAGTCCATAGGACGAACAACAATCATACCATAGGCTAGCTTCTAGGGTTTAGCCTCCTTGATCTCGTGGTAGATCCACTCTTGTAACACACATCATCAATATTAATCGAGCAGGACGTAGGGTTTTACCTCCATCAAGAGGGCCCGAACCTGGGTAAAACATCATGTCCCTTGTCTCCTGTTACCATCCGCCTAGACGCACAGTTCGGGACCCCCTACCCGAGATCTGCCGGTTTTGACACCGACATTGGTGCTTTCATTGAGAGTTCCTCTGTGTCGTCACCGATAGGCTCGATGGCTTCTTCGACCATCATCAACGACGCAGTCCAGGGTGAGACCTTTCTCCTCCGGCAGATCTTCGTATTCGGCGGCTTTGCACTGCGGGCCAATTCACTTGGCCATCTGGAGCAGATCGAAAGCTACGCCCCTCGCCATCAGGTCAGATTTGGAAGTTTGAACTTCACGGCTGACATCCGCGGGGACTTGATCCTCGATGGATTCGAGCCACAGCCGAGCGTGTCGCACTGTCACGACGGGCATGATTTAGCTCTGCAGCCGGACAGTACCCTGGAGGCCGCACTCGAACCCGCTCCGATCTTCAATTCGGAGCCGGCTGTGCAGATCGAGGACGGATGGCTAGACACCGCCTCGGGAGCTGCAACCTCTACGGCAATAGAGCCGAACAATGACCTTGTCCCTCATGAAGCTTGTGACTCCGAGGTGCCGGACTCCTTGCCGGACTCCGAACCTCCCGCGCTCCCTCTGATCGAATCCGATTGGGCGCCGATCATGGAGTTCACCGCAGTGGACATCTTTCAACACTCACCTTTTGGCGACATCTTGAGTTCGCTAAAACATCTCTCGTTATCAGGAGAGCCCTGGCCGGACTGCGGTCAGGACGGTTAGGATGCGGACGACGAAGAAATTCAAAGCCCACCCACCACCCACTTGGTAGCCGCTGTCGACGATCTAACCAACATGCTAGACTACGACTCTGAAGACATCGACGGTATGGATGATGATGCCGGAGATGACCAAGAACCAGCGCCGACCGGGCACTAGAAAGCCACCTCATCATATGACATATACATGGTGGATATCCCAAAGGATGGGAATGGCGAAGGAACAGAGGAGGATGACCCCTCCAAGAAACAGCCCAAGCACCGGCGTCAGCGGCGCCGCTCTAAATCCCGCCACAGCAAGAATGAAGATTCCGGCACCGGAGATAATAATACACCGGACAGTGCCGAAGATAACCCACTCCAGCAAGACCCAGCGCGGGAGGATGGAGATGCCAGCCCTCATGAGAGAGCGGCAGAAGAAGAGGTAGAGGATTATATGCCTCCCTCTGGAGACGAAGCAAGCCTCGACGACGATGAATTCGTCGTGCCTGAGGATCCCGTCGAACAAGAGTGTTTTAAACGCAGGCTTATGGCCATGGCAAACAGCCTCAAGAAAAAGCAGCAACAGCTTAGAGCTGATCAAGATCTGCTAGCCGACAGATGGACTGAAGTCCTCGCGGCTGAAGAGCATGAGCTCGAACGCCCCTCCAAAAGCTACCCTAAACGCAAGATGCTCCCCCGATTAGAGGAGGAAGCGTATGAGCCCGCATCACCAGGAGACAATACGGCTGACCGACCACCCCGTGGTCGGGACAGAGAAGCCTCTAGGCCCTTCACTAGACCCGTACTCCGGCATCACTCGAAAAGCACAAGGCCACAGGGGAACGCTCCGGACTCGCGAGATATATTGGAGGATAAGGCAAGACAATCAAGATCGATCTATGGATCGCGCGGGCGCCCCACGGCACGTGATGACAGCCGTCGCGCCGGACACAGTAAGTCCGGCCGGGCCGAACAAAACAGACAAAGCTCATTTGAGCTTCGTCGTGATATCGCCCAGTATAGAGGCGCCGCACACCCACTATGCTTCACAGATGAAGTAATGGATCATCAAATCCCCGAAGGGTTTAAACCCGTGAATATCGAATCTTACGATGGCACAACAGACCCCGCGGTTTGGATCGAAGACTATCTTCTTCACATCCACATGGCCCGCGGTGACGATCTTCACGCCATCAAATATCTCCCCCTCAAGCTTAAAGGACCAGCCCGGCATTGGCTTAACAGCTTGCCAGCAGAGTCAATTGGGAGTTGGGAAGACCTGGAAGCCGCATTCCTCGATAACTTCCAAGGCACGTATGTGCGACCACCAGACGCTGATGACCTAAGCCACATAATTCAGTAGCCAGACGAATTGGCCAGACAATTCTGGACACGGTTCTTAACCAAGAAAAACCAAATCGTCGACTGTCCGGATGCGGAGGCCCTCGTGGCCTTCAAGCATAACATCCGCGACGAGTGGCATGCCCGACACCTGGGACAGGAAAAGCCGAAATCCATGGCAGCCCTCACATCACTCATGACCCGCTTCTGCGCGGGCGAGGATAGCTGGCTAGCACGCAGCAACAACCTCAGCAAACATTCTGGCAGTCCGGATTTCAAGGACCGAAATGGCGGGTCGCGTCATAACAAAAACAAGCGTCGCATCAACGGCGACAATAGTGAGGATACGGCAGTCAATGCCGGATTTAGAGGCTCTAAACCCGGTCAGCGGAAAAGCCATTCAAAAGAACTGCTCCGGGTCCGTCCAATTTGGACCGAATACTCGACCGCTTGTGCCAGATACACGACACCCCCGAAAAGCCAGCTAACCACACCAATAGGGACTGTTGGGTATCCAAGCAGGCAGGCAAGTTAATTGCCGAAAACAATGACAAGGGGCTGCATAGCGATGACGAGGAAGAGACCCGACCGCCAAACAATAGAGGACATAAGGGTTTCCCCCCACAGGTGCGGACGGTGAACATGATATATGCAACGCACATACCCAAAAGGGAGTGGAAGCGTGCACTCAGGGATGTATACGCGATGGAGCCAGTCGCCCCGAAGTTCAATCCATGGTCCTCCTGCCCGATCACTTTTGACCGAAGGGACCATCCCACCAGCATCCGCCATGGCGGATTCGCTGCATTTGTCCTAGACCCAATCGTCGATGGATTTCACCTCACCAGAGTCCTGATGGACGGCGGTAGCAGCCTGAACCTGCTCTATCAGGATACAGTGCGCAAAATGGGCATAGACCCCTCAAGGATTAAACCTACCAAGACGACCTTTAAAGGCGTCATACCAGGTGTAGAAGCCAATTGTACTGGCTTAGTTACACTGGAAGTGGTCTTCGGATCCCCGGATAACTTCCGAAGCGAGGAGTTAATCTTCGACATAGTCCCGTTCTGCAGCGGCTGTCGTGCCATGCTCGGACGTACCGCATTTGAAAAGTTCAATGCAGTACCGCACTACGCATACCTTAAGATCAAGATGCCAGGCCCTCGAGGAGTCATCACGGTCAATGGAAACACTGAACGTTCTCTCCGAACGGAGGAACATACAGCGGCTCTCGCGGCAGAAGTACAATGCAGCCTATTAAGGCAATTCTCGAGTCCGGCCGTTAAGCGGCCGGACATAGCTAAGCGCGCCCGGAGTAACCTACAACAAGACCACCTGGCACATTCCGAGCACGCGTAGCAGTGCGGCCCCAACCCCAGCCCCTGCAAAAAGTCAAAACAGGTCCTTCGCGTACACCATTACGCTCTGAAGATACCATGGGCATGGGAGGAGGGGCACGACCACAATAAGCCCAGACTGCGGCTCAACCACACCAGGGGCTCTCAAGTGTGTCGTTCTTTTTTATCTTTTTACCCTTTATTTTTTAACCCACAGGACTCCGTTCGTCAGAGGCCCTGTCCGGTAGCAGACCTGCCGAACTCACGATGCAACAGCCAGGGAAGGATAAAGGCTACAATGAATATACAGGTGGTCTCCATTACGAGCATTTTTCTACACCAATCCGCAGCCTACCCCTGGAGGGAGACATGTTTAACAATCCCATCCCTTGCTTATCGCACTATTTGTATCATTATGCATTCATAGCAGCACTTATTGAATAAAACAATGCAGCACCTTTTTGCTATAATTGCATTTCTTTTTCATACATATGTTAAAATTACGACATGTCGCATCCGTACACTTTGGTACAGTTAAAACACACCAGGGGCTTATGTTTCCCGCATCATGGTGTGATAAGTCCAAACACTTTCACAAGTGCGGCACCCTGAACTTATAGTATTATATGCATCGGCTCCGAATCATGTTTTGGGTCAATAGTTGGGTTTGCCTGGCTCCCATGTTTTGGTACCTTATGTTCCGTTATATCGGCTAAGGTAGCACTGGGAGAACCACTGCGATTGCGCCCCAGTTGAGCTGGGTTAACGCCTCAGTGGAGAAAGCTAAAACTGACCGTCGTGATGAGGCGAGAGCCGGTCGCTGTTCGAGAGGTTTTTGCGAGTCCTTAAAGACTTATGCCGCTTAGAGCGAGGAGACGGATCTTGTCTGGCCCAGGCGTGGATAGCGCCCCAAATTCGGCCTTCCGAAGACTAGGGGCTTCGCCGAAATTTAAAATTATAGAATTCTATGGCTAAGTGAGAGTGTTCAAGCATTATAAGTCCGGATGCCTTGTTCGCTGTGTTGAGCGCCTCCCTAGATGGACCCAAAAATGGGAACAAGAGTGCTCAAGTTTATCCCGAACACCCCAGCACTTGTGGCATGGGGGCTGAAGCCGACGACTTGCCATCTCTCAGATTTGATAAACAGCCGCACAGAAGGTAATATTTTAAATTAACAAGCGTTGCTTAGCGCATATGAACTAAGTTTTCAGCGCACAGGATAACAAAATGCGAGTCTACTCAAAAATTACATCTTTGGAGCACTCCCCCGCAATAGTGTGGGCGCCCTTCAGCACACTCTTATAATACATCTCGGGCGTGCGATGCTCCTTGCCCTCTGGTGGCGGGTCGGTCACAAGCTTCTGGGCATCCATCTTGCCCCAATGCACCTTCGCGCGGGCAAGGGCCCGACGGGCACCCTCAATACAGGCAGAGTGCTTGATGACTTCAACCCACGAGCACGCATCCACCAGCCGCCGCACCAGGCCGAAGTAGCTCCCTGGCATGGCCTCCTTAGGCCACAGCCGAACTATGAGGCCCCACATGGCTTGTTCGGCCGCCTTGTGGAGCTTGACTAGCTGCTTCAGCTGGTCGCTAAGGGGCACCGAATGTCCGGCCTCAACATACTGAGACCAGAAGACCTTCTCCGTCGAGCTCCCCTCCTCGGCCCGGTAGAATGCGGCAGCATCGGACACGCTGCAAGGAAGATCTGCGAACGCTCCTGGAGAGCTCCGAATTCGGGTAAGCAACAGGTAATTAACACTCACATGCTTACTTTGCATGAAAAATGCCTTACCCGCTGCTATTTTCTTCACCGCCTCAATCTCCTGGAGGGCCTTGTAGGCTTCGGCCTTAGCGGCTTTGGCACTATCAAGAGCCGTTGCAAGCTCAGACTCTCGAGTCTTCGAGTCACGCTCCAGGCTCTCATGTTTTTTCACGAGATCCTGGAAGCTCTTGCTGTACCTCCGCCACCCGCGCCTCCAGTTTCTCTCGCTCGGTGCGCTCTGCGGCCACATTTCGTTCGGCCACGGCCACCGCCTCTTTCAGGGTTGCCACCTCGTTAGTGGCCCCTGCAATACCCACGTTATCCTTGTCATTCTTTTTGCAACCAAAATCCTTTTCTGTAAGGTACAATTTTATTAAGGTGTTACTCACCTTCCTTGTCCTCGAGCTGCCTCTTAGCACGGCCGAGCTCATTCTTGGACCGCTCGAGGTTTTCCTTCAAAGTATTGACCTCCGCAGTCAGTGCGGCAGAGGTCAGCAGCGCAGCCTGCAATCCCATATTGGCATATTTTTTATATAACTCCTGCGTATATCTTTTTAGATCCTCAGTCTGGCTTTTCTTTCCGAACACCGAACCGAGCATCAGGGGCTACTGTCTATGCGGTACCATTTTATACATATTGAAATTCTTACCTCAAAGCCTGTTAGAAGGCTGCTGCAGGCTTCGGTCAGCCCGCTCTTGGCGAGCTGCACCTTCTGAATCACCGCACTCATAACAGTGCGGTGTTCCTCTTCGATGGAGGCGCCATTGAGCGCCTCCAGCAAGTTATCCGGCACCTCCGGTTGGACGGAGGCAGCCGGCGTCACGGTCTTGCCCTTCTTGCGAAGGGGTCGCCCGCCGGACTCCGGAGCCACTGTGGGTTCCGGGGCCGAGTCCGGTGCAAAGTCCGGGAGGTTATCCTGCGACACCTCCGGGGCCCTCTCCTCCTGGTGGGTCCCTTCCTGGGATCCCACCTCGGCATCGTCCGCATCACGGGGGGTGGAGGCCGTCGGAAGAGAATCCATATCCGACGCACCTAAGGACCCGCTCGACGAGGCGGGAAGATCATCCTTAGGCGGACTGCAGGGTTGTATGCGGCATTAGAAAGACATTATGTGGCGAAAAAAAAAAACCTTGAAATTATTCGGGAGTCCGGATACTTACGATCTCGCCAGGGGCTTGGCCCTTGGAGGCCAGTCCTCGTCGTCGTCACTGTCGTTGGCGGAGCAGTCCGGGGGAAGAGTTTTTCCCTTCTTGGACCCTTCGGCCTCCCTTGTTGGGGAGGCCTTCCTTTTCTTCCCTCCCCCCGCTGGGGGAGAGGCTTTCTTATTCTCCTCCTCGCCTTGGTGGGAGGAGTCGGCCTCGGATTCATCATCCGATACCACCTGAAAACGGGAACTCTTCCGAGTCCCCGTGGCCTTCTTCTTGGCCTTCTTCTCCGGCACCACGTGGGGTGCCGGAGCTAGCAGCCCCGTTAGGCGGGCGTCCGCTGGGTCCTCTAGCAATGGGGCTGGACAGATAGTCCATTTGGCCTTCGCCAGCCATTCCTGTCAAAGGTAAAGGGAGTTTAGATCCCGCATAGAGTCAAACTATGGAAAACAAGTGGTGAAATCACTTACCTCGTCAGCTAGACGCTGCGAGCGGAATCCGCGATCTTCGGTAGCGGATGCGGGATCTTCGGCGCCCTTGAACAGCACCTTCCAGACATCTTCGTATGTAGTGTCGAAGAGCCCGCTCAGGGTCTGGTGCTGCGCCGGATCAAACTCCCACATGTTGAAGCCCCGTCGTTGCCACGGGAGAATCCAGCGGATGAGCATGACCTGGACTACGTTGACAAGCTTGAGCTTCTTGTCCACCAGCTTCTGGATACAGGCTTGGAGTCCGGTCAGCTCCTCTGAATCCCCCCAGATCCGGCCGCTCTCTTTCCAGGAGGTGAGCCGTGTAGGGATGCCGGATCTAAATTCGGGGGCCACTGCCCAATCAGGGTCACGCGGCTCGGTGATGTAGAACCACCCCGATTGCCACCCCTTGATGGTTTCCACGAAAGTGCCCTCCAGCCACGTAACGTGGGACATCCTGCCCACCATGGCGCCTCCGCACTCCGCTTGGCTGCCCTTCACAACCTTTGGCTTAACACTAAAGGTCTTGAGCCACAAGCCGAAGTGGGGCTGGATGCAGAGGAAGGCCTCGCACAGGACGATAAACGCCGAGATGTTGAGGATGAAATTCAGGGCCAGATCATGGAAATCTAGGTCGTAGTAGAACATGAGCCCCCGGACAAAGGGATGAAGTGGCAAGCCCAGTCCGCGGAGGAAATGGGGAAGAAATACTAACCTCTCATGGGGCCTGGGTGTGGGGATGAGCTCTCCCTCGTCGGGGAGCTGGTGCGCGATGTCGCTGGACAAATATTCGGTGTCGCGCAGCTTCTGGATCTGCCCCTCCGTGACGGAGGAGGCCATCCACTTGCCTACCGCTCCGGACATAGTTGGAGAAGGTTGAGGTGAAAAGTGCAGACTTGGGCGCTGGAGCTCGAGTTCGCGGAGATGGATAAGCCAAGGAGGAAGAAGGCGCAGGTAAAAGGATTGGATCTTTATCCCCTTATATGGGCAGACAAGAAGATGTGTCCCCACCGGCCTGGTAAAACTCGCTTATCTCCCAAGCATCACAATCAATGGCGCGGTTGGGTTACCCACGTCCGTATTGATGGGAATCCCGGAATAAGGGGAACACGATCTTTGCTTTGACAAGACGTGCCAAGGAAACCGCCTCGCTAAACGCATGGAGGTGGAACAATAAAGACAATTTGAGTAAAGGCTTGGTAATGGCATGACGTCACGCCACAAAATACGTCAGCAGATTGAACTTGTGTAATATTATTCTCTCTACGGTGGTACGTGGAATTTATTTTTGCAGAGCCGGACACTATCCTGGTGTTCACAATCTTCTATAAATTATTCGGAGGAAGAACCCGCCTTGCAATGCCGAATACAACATGCGCGCCGGACTCGTCGTCATTAAAGCCTGGTTCAGGGGCTACTGAGGGAGTTCCGGACTAGGGGGTGTCCGGATAGCCGAACTATCATCATCGGCCAGACTCCAAGACTATGAAGATACAAGATTGAAGACTTCGTCCCGTGTCCGGATGGGACTTTCCTTGGCGTGGAAGGCAAGCTTGGCGATATGGATATGTAGATTTCCTACCATTGTAACCGACTCTGTGTAACCCTAGCCCTCTCCGGTGTCTATATAAACCGGATGGCTTTAGTCCATAGGACGAACAACAATCATACCATAGGCTAGCTTCTAGGGTTTAGCCTCCTTGATCTCGTGGTAGATCCACTCTTGTAACACACATCATCAATATTAATTGAGCAGGACGTAGGGTTTTACCTCCATCAAGAGGGCCCGAACCTGGGTAAAACATCGTGTCCCTTGTCTCCTGTTACCATCCGCCTAGACGCGCAGTTCGGGACCCCCTACCCGAGATCCGCCGGTTTTGACACCGACACCCCCCAAGGCAAGTGGAGGCGCCCTCCACCCTAGGGTTTCCAACCCTAGGTGCAGGGGGGCCAAGGGGGGGCGCACCAGCCCACCAGGGACTGGTTCCCCTCCCACTTCAGCCCATGGGGCCCTCCGGGATTGGTGGCCCCACCCGGTGGACCCCCGGGACCCTTCCGGTGGTCCCGGTACAATACCGGTGACCCCCGAAACTTTCCCGATCGCCGAAACTCGACTTCCTATATATAATTCTTTACCTCCGGACCATTCCGGAACTCCTCGTGATGTCTGAGATCTCATCCAAGACTCTGAACAACTTTCAGTTTACTGCATACTCATATCTCTACAACCCTAGCGTCACCGAACCTTAAGTGTGTAGACCCTACGGGCTTGGGAGACATGCAGACATGACCGAGACGCCTCTCCGGTCAATAACCAATAGCAGGATCTAGATACCCATGTTGGCTCCAACATGCTCCTCGATGATCTCATCGGATGAACCACGATGTCGAGGATTCAAACAACCCCATATACAATTCCCTTTGTCAATCGGTACGTTACATGCCCGAGACTCGATCGTCGGTATCCCAATACCTCGTTTAATCTCGTTACCGGCAAGTCACTTTACTCGTACCGTAATTGTAACGCCCCGGGTTCGATGCGCCAGGTGTCCGCCAGTTATTTGCCGTTGTTTCCATGTCATTTGCTTGCGTGTTGCATTTTATCATGTCATCATGTGCATCTCATTTTTGCATACGTGTTCGTCTCATGCATCCAAGCATTTTGCCCGTTGTCCATTTTGCAACCTGGCTCTGATACCAACTTATCACGCCCAATATGCGACCCTATCCAAAAGGAACTCGAAGGTCCCACCAAGGATAGACCCGCATATTGAAACGCTTTTGCAAGGTGGATATCATTACATCAACATTACATAATAGATGGGGATACATACAAAAGGCATACAATGCCACACGAATACAACATCATCATACATAAGAGCATCATCCGACTATGGATGAAACACAAACAAAAACTCAAACGACATCCACCCTGCTAAACCCAGGCTGCCGACCTGGAACCTATCCCCCGATCGAAGAAGCAGAAGAAGAACTCAACACAAGCAAGCATCCTTCTCGCGTCATGATCATCGCATAATCTGTACCTGCAACTATTGTTGTAGTAATCTGTGAGCCACGAGGACTCAGCAATCCCATTACCATGGGTATCAAGACTAGCAAAGCTTAAAGGGAATGGAAGGGGTAAAGTGGTGAGGTTGCAGCAGCGACTAAGCATGATATGGTGGCTAACATACGCAAATAAGAGCGAGAAGAGAGCAAATGGAACGGTCGTGAAGCTAGCAATGATCAAGAAGTGATCCTGAACTCCTACTTACGTCAAGCATAACCCAAAACCGTGTTCACTTCCCGGACTCCGCCGAAAAGATACCATCACGGCTACACACACAATTGATGCGTTTTGAGTGTGCTCTATATGAAACTTGCTTAGAATTGCGGGAACTTGGAGGCCGGCGCCGAAATTCGAGGAGAGGAGGTGGGAGGCGGCCGGAAGATGATTGGGGGCACAGAAATTTAGGAGGAGGGGTAGGTAGCTTCCCAAAATGGAAGGGGAGGTGGTTTATATAGGGCAGGTTCTAGGGTTAGGGGGGTTTAGGGGGGTTTTCGAAGCGTTTCGGAGCCTCGGATCGCCATCGGACGGCTCCGGATCGGAGAGGGACTAGGCTGGGCCTAGGAGGGATTAGTGGGCTGTGTGAGAGAGGTTTTGAGCTGAGGGGAGAGAAGAGAAATACAGCCCGGCAATGGTTTCGGAGACTGAAACGTAAGACGAATATACCGACTATATTGCGGTTACATATTTAACGGTTGGGCAGTCAAACGGACTCCGAATGCGACGAAACTTGGCAAGCGGTCTGTCTACACTATAATAAGACCGCATGACAAGTTGCAACCCATTCCGAGAACATTTTTATGCCACTTATAAAATAATATTTCGGAGGTGCCGGGGGCGCGTGCGAGTGTGTCTGTGCTCAGAACGGACAACGGAGAGAACCGGCAGAACCCGAACGAATGCAAGTTTTATGAAAACGATGCCGATGCAATGCGCATGATGCTATGAGACAAGATGCATAACGAGAACAAAAGCAAAACAAAAGACAAAAACCCAACCACGAAGGAAATATCATATCGCATCTCCGGAAAAAGCAAGAGTCGGAGTTACGAATATGGAAAGTTGCATCCGGGGCGTTACAACACTCCACCACTACGAGAGGATCTCGTCCCGAGATCTAGGATGGCACTGGAGAGAAACGGAAGAGGAAGAGAAGAGGTAAAACTAAGTTGCTTCTTTCACGAATGAGTGAAACCACGAACCTTGAGAGGTTGAGAAATATGAAAGAAAGAAACAATGAAGATGAACAAGATTGCAAACAATCTGTTAGAAAAGAGGAACAAGGAACATTACGAGAACTTGAAGGTTGCCAAGACATGAATCAAGAGTTTAATGGACAAGATAGAGTTCGAAACCACTCCGGTTAAAACAAGATGGAGAAGGAATAAGATTGATATAATTTTGACAGCATTCCGACTGTAAATGGAAGAAATTGAGCATGAACTTGACAAGATGAGAGGATACTTGATGAAATCAACAACACACTGCCTCCAGAACTATTGAAGGAATGGCACAAGGGGTAAGAAGGATTTCAGACAGCACTCCGGTTGAAAAGAGAAGCAAAACTTGATAAGATGAGAGAATTCGAATGAAAACACGACACGCCGGTTAAATGGATAAGCAAGAAAATAACATGATCTTGACAAAACGAGATGACGGTTGAAGAGAGCAAAATCACAATGCCTCCGGAACGAAAGAATAGAAGCTAGATTGTTGGGATAAAAGGGCGGAGAAGAAAATGACAATTTCTGCCACAAATGAACTTGGAAAGCATCCTTGCAAAGAAGAATTGAACGGAGTTGTTGGAAAACCAACAACGAAAAGAATAAGCTTGTAGTGGGCTTATGGAAACATCTCAACATTATGAGATGACAACCGACCACTAAAGGAAACAATTGCTTGTTTGAGATCAACAAAGAGATGAAAAACCTCTTTCACCGAGAAGGATATGGAGAAAGCTTGGATCAATGATAAGCACCACAAATAGCAACATTCCCAATGGAAGGCTTTAGGTGAAATATAACCCAAGATAACTCCAACAAAGAGATTGATGGATTTAAAATACCTCATTCTTGAAAACAATATGAATCATGAACCATGAAGGAAATTGTGAAGAGTGACATAACACCACCACAAAAGATAAGGTAGAAAGAATTGCACTTTAGAATGCAAGATGAAGAATACTTGAGCTCCTCAAAACAAAACATGTGTTGAGCACCATGTTTATTTTAGAGTAAAGCTTGGCGGATCATAACTTCAAGAGAAATCTTGAAGAACAATTGAAGAATGAAAATAATCCTTGACGAACCACCATGTAGAGCCTCCATGAAGAACTCCGGTAATAAAAGGATGATAAAAAGAAAGAGAAGTTGAAAACACAAGGTGAAGCCTTGCAATGATTTAAATGGAGCTTTGCAATGATATAACCAAGAGAACTTGGAACTCCGGAAAGAAAATATGAATACTAGAACCGAGAATTACTTCATCATTAACAATCTCCGGAAGAAGAAATTAATCACTTGGATGAAACAAGAATAAGAATTATGTCATGCCTATCCTTCACCAATTAAATTGATGGCAAGCAATGGATTTGGCATACTACTTATTCTCGTAGAAAGAATTAAAAGAGATATAGCGCAAACTTGAGAAGGTATTGATGTAACCACCGGTGGGATTTGTTAACAATGAATGAATTGATATGATAACGAAGGAAGTGAAATCTTGAACAAACCACCGTAAGAATAGAAAATGAAAGTAACAAAGGCACAATTCTCCGGGAAGAATTGGAAAAACGAATGAATATACTTGAGGGGATTTAGATACAAGTGAACGAAGAGATCATGAGCTTATTAGAGAATACTTGAATGATGCACCGGTTAGATTTGGATAACGAGAGCTAAAGGCTGGAATGAATGATTCTGAGATGATGTGCTCCGGAGAATCAAACTGAAAAGACTCCTGAATAGATCCAGATTGGTGAAAAGAATTCTCACAATCGAAAATAATTATGAGACACTACAAGAAATATGTAAACTTATGACCTTATGTCAGTGACCCTCGAAGAATTGGTCATAAATTTATGACCATTTTAGACCAATTGGTCAAAAGCTGTTCGGGGGGCTCCAAACCCTAAACCATTGCGACCATTTTGGTCAGAAAGGTCGTAATTTCCTTACATGAAATGGTCATAAAGCAAACAACGCTAGTCCGCTGCCTTATTTCTAGTTGTTAACGACCAATATAGATGGTCATAGCCTTGTAAATTGTGGTGGGTTGCTATGACTAGGCGCCACCTCATCAGTTTTGCCCATGTGTCATGTCCATGTGGCAGTTTTTGCCCTAGGTTGTGAAGCAACCTATATTTCTGTCATTCCCAAAATTCCCAAAAAAATCTCATAAATTCTTTGGGTCATCTCTTCGTCAAATATGTAAAAACCTTCCTTGCCTAGTTCGAAAATAATTCAAAAATATTCATTTTCCTATTCTGTTCAAAACAACAGTTTGTGAAGGAAGTACCACTTTGGCATGTCCAAATAGTATCCATTTTCTACAGTGCTTTCCTATGCCCAAATAACCATCCTCCACCAAATGCTAGCTCAATACATTCATTATTTTGAGCCGAGCTTCAACATTCGTAGTTATGTCCAGTGTGGTAGTTTGCAAAGCAAGTACCACCTAGGCTCCTCCTTTTGAGCTGAAAATTTGTGAAAACGGTCTTCTTAGTAACTGATCAGCCTCACCCAAAACTCACGCCCATTAGCCATGTACATTTCTCGTACCGCTAATCAAACACTTGGCTGCTAATTCATGTTTGAGCATCGATCGGTCTCCTCGTGAGAATCTTATGCTGTAATTTTCTACCTAGCACCAACCTGGGGAGTTCCCAACCCACTAGACATGCCTAGGCCGCCCAGAACACATGACAACGCCACGGTCACGCGGTGACCACGCGGCGGGCATGCGAGTTTACGCGCTCTAGAGTTGGGGCCCTCGGCCACCGCCCAAACCTCGACGTATCGCCACCAAACCATGTATTTATGATTAAATAGGTCCTTATGTAACTAGAAATGATTTTTGGAAAAAATAAATAGCAAACTATGAGGCAGCTGCAGTTCAAATTTGACCCGCTTCCATCTGAATCGGCGGAAATTTGTCTTTTTCACGAGAGGTGGATCAAAAAATTTTACACCCAACCATTTTGTCAATTGTGCATTAAATATGGCCTAGTATTTTATAAAAATGATTTGGTCCAATTTTGCAACAATTATTTGGTAGTTCCTTCACAAAAAAACCTCCTTTCGGGCACTCGAAAAATGGAAAATGGTTTTTTCGTCCAACAAAAATGAAAACTTCCTTAGGCAACATTGTTTGCCATTCCAATATGCACCATTGTGCACAATATGAGATCATTTGAACAAACTATGCCATGAATGTGGCCATAAGATTGATCATTTGGCTTGAAAGCCATGAATCTTCACACTTCATAGCTCATTTCTGAGAACACTTTTTTAAAATAATTACCGTATTACAATTTTATTATTTTTCCTGGGAACTTGGCCACATATAATGACACAATGCGAAGGTTTCCCAATTATTTGATTTTTTTGGAATTTTTTATGCCCGTTTCAAAATGCGGTCAAAACTGCGGGAATGACCGTTCCTAGCTAGTGGTTGAATCTTGGAATTTTTTTGATGTTTCTATCATTAAATAGATACTTATGTACCTAGAAATGATTTTTGGAAAAAATAAATAGCAAACTACGAGGCAACTATAGTTCAAATTTGACCCGCTTCTAGCTAAATAGACGGAAATTTGTCTTTTTCACGAGAGGTGGATCAAAACTTTTTACACCCAACCATTGTGCATTAAATATGGCCTAGTATTTTATAAAAATGATTTGGTCCAATTTGGCAACAATTATTTGGTAGTTCCTTCACAAAAAAACCTCATTTGGGGCAATCGAAAAATGGAAAATGGTTTTTTCGTCCAACGAAAATGAAAACTTCCTTATACAACATTGTTTGCCATTCCAATATGCACTCTTGTGCATAATATGAGATCATTTGAACCAACTATGCCATGAATGTGGCCATAAGATTGATCATTTGGCTTGAAAGCCATTGATCTCCACACATGATAGCTCGTTTCTGAGAACACTTTTTTATAATAATTGTCGTATTACAAGTTTGTTATTTTTGCTAGGAACTTGACCACATATGATGACACAATGTGAAGGTTTCCCAATTATTTGATTTTTTTGGAATTTTTAATGCCCGTTTTAAAATGCGATCAAAACGGCGGGAATGACCGTTCCTAGCTAGTGGTTGAATCTTGGATTTTTTTTTGATGTTTTTATGATTAAATAGATACTTATGTACCTAGAAATGATTTTTGGAAAAAATAAAGAGCAAACTACGAGGCAACTACAGTTCAAATTTGACCCGCTTCCAGCTGAATAGACAGAAATTTGTCTTTTTCACGAGAGGTGGATCAAAACTTTTTACACCCAACCATTTGGTCAATTGTGCATTAAATATGGCCTAGTATTTTATAAAAATGATTTGGTCCAATTTTGCAACAATTATTTGGTAGGTCCTTCACAAAAAAACCTCCTTTCGGGCACTCGAAAAATGGAAAATGGTTTTTTCGTCCAACGAAAATGAAAACTCTCTGAGGAAACATTGTTTGTCATTCCAATATGCACTCTTGTGCACAATATGAGATCATTTGAACCAACTATGCCATGAATGTGGCCATAAGATTGATCATTTGGATTGAAAGCCATTGATCTCCACACATGATAGCTCGTTTCTGAGAACACTTTTTTATAATAATTGCCATATTACAAGTTTGTTATTTTTCCTAGGAACTTGACCACATATGATGACACAATGCGAAGGTTTCCCAATTATTTGATTTTTTTGGAATTTTTTATGCCCGTTTCAAAATGCGGTCAAAACGGCGGGAATGACTGTTCCTAGCTAGTGGTTGAATCTTGGATTTTTTTTGATGTTTTTATGATTAAATAGATACTTATGTACCTAGAAATGATTTTTGGAAAAAATAAAGAGCAAACTACGAGGCAACTACAGTTCAAATTTGACCCGCTTCCAGCTGAATAGACGGAAATTTGTCTTTTTCACGAGAGGTGGATCAAAACTTTTTACACCCAACCATTTGGTCAATTGTGCATTAAATATGGCCTAGTATTTTAGAAAAATGATTTTGTCCAATTTTGCAACAATTATTGGGTAGGTCCTTCACAAAAAAACCTCATTTGGGGCAATCGAAAAATGGAAAATGGTTTTTCCGTGCAAAGAAAAATGAAAACTCTCGTAGACAACATTGTTTGTCATTCCTAGATGCACCTCGTGTAAATATTTGATAGCTTCTTCACAAAAAAATTCATTTTGGACACTCAAAACATAAAAAATAAAATGCTGACATGATTTTACACTTCATTTTTATTTGACCACGACCAATTTTATATGGTCATAACATCCAATACTAGATGGTCATAACGTCATACACGCGTGCTGCGTTCTGATTGGGCCATAGCCATCTCACGCGGATCATGCATCAAGCACCGTTGGATGCTCCTAGATCCAACGGTAGTCCTCGCCCCCTCACCCTCTCACCCACCTAGCCCTAAAAAAACCACCCCCACGCCCCCCACGCCCCCACTTCTCCACCTTCTCTCCCGCACCCTTAGCCTCCATCGTCCCCTTTGGCCGAAACCCTAGCCGCCCCTGCCCCCGCACCATGGCCGGCCTCCACCCCTGCGTCGACGGCGAGGAGCCCGACTCTCCACGCCTCCCCCCTCAAGTGGCTAGAAACCCACCAGAGGCGAGGAGAGCGCCGCTCCTCCTCTGTCTCTCTCGATTCCTAGCCCACCCACCCAACCCGCCGCCGCTGACCTCCATCCTCTCCGCCAACCCCGGCCACCGGCGACCTCTCCCCTCCCCTCCTTTCCCACGGCCGTGGTCGGACCCTCCTCGCTCGCGCCCTAAACATAGCCGCACCGCACAGCCATGGCGAGATCCAGCAGCGGCCAGATCCAGCACCAGCGGCCAGATCCAGCACTAGGTGGGCGCGCGTGGAGGACATCGTTTGCCGCCATGGGAGCGCTCGAGGAGGCCCACCTCGCCACTGTCGCCGCGTGCGTGTGCGATGACGACGAGAAGGAGGATCTTCTGGTGGAGCTCGGCGGCGGGAAGGCGCCGGGGGACACCATGGAGCTGACGGTGCGCGCGCTGCTGGTGGGGATCGGTGATGACGACCGCCGAGAGGGGCTGCGTAGGACGCCCAAGAGCGTCGCCAAGGCCTTCCCCGATGGCACCCAAGGTATAACCCGTGGATTGCGCATGCTCGCGTTCGTTCCCTGTTTTGACCATTTGATGGAAGCGTCCAAGTCCAGCACTCCTCGTTCATTAGCGCACTCTGAATGTGTTCTTTGTCAGCGTACGTGTAAAGAACTTAGACTTAGACATGAAAGATTGCATTGTCTTTCTTAAGTACTCCTAGTTCATTAGCGCACTCTGAATATTGTTCATGCGTATGTGCTTTTGTCAGCGTCCATGTAAAGAACGAAGCCTCATGTGTTCCATTTACCTACAGTTTTTCTTCCCATGATAGTATTTCACCAGGATTGTTAAACATAGGCTTTGTGGGCCAACATGTGACTTGTCTTGACTTATGTACGTGCGCCGGTGAGCGCCGATGACTTATCTTTTTCAAGGTTGACTTGCCTTAACAAGTAGTACTCCATTTCCGTTTCATAGTCTACACCGGCTGAATCAACACCTTGTCTGTTGGTTGTTTACTTACTACTAGGCCCAGGTTGACCTGCCTTAACAAGCATATCTCCATTTCCTATTCTGTTCTGGCTGAATGAATGCATCAAACCCTTGTCTGGTGGTTGAATTAATTAATTTACTTGGCTCAGGTTGAAGCTCAAGTACTAATGACAGTAGGATTATGCTGAATAAACTGAATGTATGTATGATGGCTGCAGGCTCGATACAGGCATGTGGACATAGCCACGACCATAGCTCTCCAGCAACCAAGATGGTGACAGCATCGACGGGATCCTCGGACGACCTGCGTCCTTCCCCAACCACGCCCATGACCTGCATCCAGCTGCTCGTGCCCCGGTCCTCCTCAACTTCGCTCCTGGTGAGCTGCTGTGGGTGAGACAATTGACTCGATCTGTTGGTATTGGTAGAACTGCTGATGTAGTCTGGGTGTAGCCGCAACTGTTGTAGGTTGGGTGTGTAGGAGGCTGACCTACTGCTCTTCTTAGTACCATGACTTCTATAGGTTTGTTTTATCTGCAATACATACTATCTTGGTTTAGTTTAGGGGCAAATAGAGATGTTTCTGTTGGACTGTGTTATGTGATTGATAGGTCACTGTCCCATTACATACTATCATGTAAACCTCCCGTTTTCCTGAAATGCTATTATTGATAAGTCACTGTCCCATGACATACTACTCTATTTGAGCAGGAATAGGTGGTGCCATGACTTGGTTTCAACCTATTGTTTGCTAGCAGAAAATATGTGGCTTATTTTTTATCTTATCTTGTATTAAGCTGCCTTGTCTGTATTGAACTATGTAATTCCAGCAACGACCACCACATCTGGTGAAAGAGACACTCTCTCTGTTGTATTTTCTGTTTATTGTTTGTAGTGAATGACTTTCTGTGTCTTGGTAGGTAATTGGTATCATGTCCATGTTGTTGTTGCATGTGTAATTAATAAATGGCAGAAATAACACCTACTTGGAATCTCCCGGTCCTGGCGCGTGTGATCTGACTGGGTTGCATTGGTGTGTGGTTGCAGGACAAGGTGGTGAACCTGCTGTTCGAGAAGAGGCCGAAGTTTTGGCATTGGTGGAGGCCGAAGAGGATCTGCAAGGATCTCAGCAGCATCGGCGACACTAGTATGCTGAATACCAGTTTCCTGTAAAAGAAATCTGCTACACTTGTCGTCTATGTTTCCTGTAAAAGAAATATGCTGAATACCAGTTTCTACCAGTCTGACGGCGGCTTGTGTGCATTGCAGTTATTATCTCTGTCACCAAGGAGGGTGTCAAGTTCTCCACTGCTGCAGACATTGGAACAGCAGACATCATACTGCATACTGAAAGTTAAGAACCCCAACTGATTTGTTCTCAATCTGATTGCTTGCTGGTTACTCAGTTTTTATATCTGGACAGTGTTGTAATACACTATTGTGTCCCTATGATGTGAAAGTTATGGTCTGAGTAGCTTTATATTAGGATCTGCTTGAGTCTCTATGATGTTCTCTCTTAGTATCATGTCATGAGCTGTGAGTCGTGCATATATAACTGAGCTGTATAAGACCAGCAAGTGTTTTTGCCAATTAGCTTTTCGTGTGCATGCTCTTAATCCCCATAGCACTAAGAGAGGACCTTACTGATTCCCATATTACTAATTTCTGTATCAAACATTATTATTTTGTATCTATGTGCTAGCTCTGTCAAATATAATCAACCTGCCTATGTTCCATTTTGCTATTTGTACTTGGATAGAAAAGCTAAAATCTGTATAGTGCTTTGTGTGTAATACCAAGTTGTTCCTGTTATTTACAAACTGCTGTTCTTATACACTGATCCACAACACCTTACATTACACATTTGAAATTAATTAAAATACATCTAAGCACAGTGCTTCAACACAGATTTATCCTATGATTATACGTGAGACATTAGTTTGTTTTTATGCTTTTGTTTCCGACAGTGCTTCAAGCTTGTTTATTAACTCGATTTGTTGTTATTCTGTTTAACAGGAGACTGCAGCAGAAGCAGAGAAGACGGATGCTACACCAATCCAAGAGTAGCTAGCTTTAATTAACTTGGCAGAGCGTTTTATTTTTCAATCGCAATATTTGTGATTGTGTGGAATATTGTATGGTTATGTACGTGAAGTTTTAAGTTCCTGGGCATGCAATATTTGTAGGTTAAACTGGTTGTTGTGATGTGAACGAGTGTATGGAGTTTCACATGTTCTGTTCTGTACAGAATATATTGTAATAAACCTATTTTGGTTGTTATTTGAAGATTTTCATATTCTTTTCTTCTTTCTGTTTGATATATACTGCTTAAAAAGCGATGTGGATCCACTGCCAGGAAAAATCTGACAATTGGGACCCATCTAAAAACTTGACCACAAAAAACCCTCGAAAATAAAAATGAAATGGGCCGCAAAAGGCCATGCCTAGAAAATAAAAAGGCCAAATTGTTAGGCCAGGCCCATGTAGCTAGAGAAAATTAATAGAGAAAATATACAGTAAAAAGGCCAAATTGTTGGGCTAGGCCCATGTAGAAAACCGAATTGGACCGCGCTGAATCTTGTGCCACATCAGCTTGCCACGCTGGATGCCTACGTGGCTTGGGGAGGTTGCTAGTGACCAAAATGCCACAGTAGGAATATTTTGGTCGTAAACGTCTTCGACCATTCCAGAAGAAAGGTCGCTATTGTCAGTTTATGACGGACAGCTTTTGACCTTCTGTTTTTGTCACAAAAAGGTCGCAAATGGAAATTTGTGACCTTTCAGTGACCAATAGTGGTGGTCACAAGTTGACATATTTCTTGTAGTGAGAGGATGACATCAAGCTAGAATCACGAATCTTTGAGAGAAACGGATAAGATTTGGAGGAAAACTCTTCTTTGATCTTCAAAATCCGATAATGACGACGAAGAACACCACCATGAATTGTTGAGATACTCCAGGAGGATGAAAAGCGAAGGGGGTTGAGCCAACGATGAAAATATTCTGAAAGCGATCCTGGAGAAGGAATATGACTGATGATAATTCATTCTTACGTCAAACTTGGAAAAGAATTTGGGAATAGCTCCAGGAAGGTTAGAAGAGTCAGGTAAGATCCTAGGAAAAGACATGTGGGTTAGGGCCCACTAAAAGATACACCTTCAAAAAATTACTTGAAAGGGAAATTGCACCGGTTGAATTAAATGACTTGAATGAGATAACAACCTTGAAATATCTTGAACGGATTGAGAATGGAAACACAAGTCTTCCGAGATATCTTCAGCACTCCAGAACAAATGAAAAGCGAGAGGTGAACGATTAAGAGGTGCACCGGTATGAAAAAGCATTTGACATGAGGAAAAGAATCTGATCAACACTGAAAGCTTGAATTGGATCCACCGGAGAAGAAACAACAATGAAGGATGATGAACTTAAAATTGTTGAGCATCTTCTTGGGAAATCACCGGATAAGAACATTGACAGGAAAAGAATGGGGAAACTTCACATGAATAAATGGATACTTGATTAACATATATGAGTCCTTGAAGAAAAAGGGTGGGAGGGCGAGAAAACAAAGGCAACTTGGGGACGGATGAAACGAACAACGTAGAGAAAACTTAGAATTGATCTTGCGGATGTTGAAAATGATCGGATCCACTTGAAGAGAAGCACACCGGTTGAAAAAGAATTGACATGACAATCTCGATGGTCAAGAAGGATTAGCACTCCCATAGAAATATGAGAACACTGCTTGAAAGGTATGGAATCAACACTTGACATTGAAGCAACTCAAATACCACTACTCAAAACAAAACAAAGGATTTGGCTTGCAGAATAAGCCGGAACAAACATAAGATAGAGATTTCATTCGAAGTTTTCATGGTGGGGCCCACACGGGCTCGAGTGTACAGCACCATCATGTACAAGGCAGTGCACATGACATACGAAGTGTCCCCGAACCAGCATAGCCAAGGGTTCTTTAAGACACAACGAGACCACTGTAAAAATGACCGTGGAAAGGCGGACCACTAGACGTCGAACCCCAATCTCATATCATGCATCTGTCGAAAAGATATTCTAGGAGCTACTTGAATTCCCACCTATAAAACTCCCGAAACTTTCTGGTTATGCAATCTGGTGTTGGGGATACAGGGGAAGCAATATATCTCACCCAAACTAACAATACCTACATCCAAGATGTATCCATCCATCAACACATAACCAAGAAAACTCCAGAAATCGTGTACCTCAACCTTCGAAAAGCATCCGTTATACGAGTTATGGCAATACTCCCAAACTCCCCAGTACTGGGTGACGTCGAGGTTATCTCACCAACAACTGCATAAAAGAGATTTTCGATGTCGGCAAAACTCAGGTATTCCAGAACTACAACGATAAAATTGTGACGACAACACCTCAGAGCTCGACTCCCCGGGTCAAAGCCACATAAATAGACAGGAGGCACCAAGAACAATGTTCCCGTCACAAAACCATCGGAACGATTCCAAGATACCCGCGTGATCCTAAAAAAATTTACTGAAATTTGAGGAGAGGAAAGACAAAACATCTACGTCAGGAGTCCTCACCAGAGCGACGAAGGGGCTGAGGAGTAAAAGAATCCTACTCTCCGATATATATAATCCTAAGACTCAAAATAGTTTTCTTCTAGACTCAACAACGGCCAACAAACAAGGGGGCTCCTAGGGTCGGTCGAGGCTCTGATACCAACTTGTCACGCCCAATATGCGACCCTATCCAAAAGGAACTCGAAGGTCCCACCAAGGATAGACCCGCATATTGAAACGCTTTTGCAAGGTGGATATCATTACATCAACATTACATAATAGATGGGGATACATACATAAGGCATACAATGCCACATGAATACAACATCACAATACATAAGAGCAACATCCGACTACGGATGATCACAAACAGAAACTCAAACGACATCCACCCTGCTAGCCCAGGCTGCCGACCTGGAACCTATCCCTGATCGAAGAAGCAGAAGAAGAACTCAACGCAAGCAAGCATCATTCTCGTGTCATGATCATCGCACAACCTGTACCTGCAACTGTTGTTGTAGTAATCTATGAGCCACGAGGACTCAGCAATCCCATTACCATGGGTATCAAGACTAGCAAAGCTTAAAGGGAAAGGAAGGGGTAAAGTGGTGAGGCTGCAGCAGCGACTAAGCATATATGGTGGCTAACATACGCAAATAAGAGCGAGAAGAGAGCAAAAGGAACGGTCGTGAAGCTAGCAATGATCAAGAAGTGATCCTGAACTCCTACTTACGTCAAACATAACCCAGAAACCGTGTTCACTTCCCGGACTCCGCCGAAAAGAGACCATCACGGCTACACACGCGGTTGATGCATTTTAATTCGGATCTGGTGTCAAGTTATCTACAACCGGATATTAACAAATTCCCATCTGCCTATAACCGCAGGCACAACTTTCGAAAGATTATACCCTGCAGGGGTGTCCCAACTTAGCCCATGACAAGCTCTCGCGATCAACGAAGGAATTGACCTTCTCCCAGGAAGACCCGATCAGACTCGGAATCCCGGTTTACAAGACATTTCGACAATGGTAAAACAAGACCAGCAAGACCGCCCGATGCGCCGACAATCCCGATAGGAACTGCACGTATCTCGTTCTCAGGGCAACACCGGATGAGCAATCCGTACAACTAAAACCAGACCTCAAGTTTCCCTGAGGGGGCGCTACAAAGGGCTCTAGTTCGGACCAACACTTAGACAAGAACTGGCCCGGGGGGGCTATAATAAAGATGACCCTCGAGAGAGCGACTCCCAAGGGAAAAGTAGGTGGTGGTGAGGCAAATGGTAAAACCAATGTTGGGCCTTGCTGGAGGAGTTTTATTCAAAGAGAACTGTCAAGGGGGTCCCATAAATCACCCGACCGCGTAAGGAACGCAAAATCCAGGAACATAACACCGGTATGACGGAAACTAGGGCGGCAAGAGTGGAACAAAACACCAGGCATAAGGCCGAGCCTTCCACCCTTTACCAAATATATAGATGCATTAATAATATAAGAGATATTGTGATATCCCAACCAAAATCCTGTCCACCATGGAGCAATCTTCAACTTCACCTGCAACTAGCAACGCTATAAGAGGGCTGAGCAAAGCGATAACATAGCCAAACAACGGTTTGCATAGGACAGGTTTCAAAGGTTAGAGGTTCATGGCAATATGGGATGGCTTGATAGACGGGTGATAGGTAGCGCAGCAAAGCGATAGAACGAAGCAACTAGCATGGCAATGATAGTAGTGAGATCCAGGGTAGCGGTCATCTTGCCTGAAATCCCGCTAGGAAGAAGAACGAGTCCATGAAGAAGACAAACGGACGTAGTCGAACGAATCCTCACAATCGCAACATTACCGGAACTAAGAAGCAACACTGGAAAGAAACAAACAACATGGTAAACACACAAGCATAAACATGGCATGATGCACAAACAAATATGATGCATGTCCGGTTTAATGAGGCATGGCATGGCAAAGTGCACAAACAATACTACAAATTAAGTGGAGCTCAATATGCAACGAGTTTGTAACGCCCTCGATGCGGCTATATCTCCCACGTGTCGAAGCACGACTTAGAGGCATAACCGCATTGAAAGCAATGTCGCAAGTGAGGTAATCTTCACACAACCCATGTAATACATAAGGGAAAGAGATACATAGTTGGCTTACAATCGCCACTTCACACAATTACATGAATAAAGCATTACATCATCCAGATACAATCAAGGTCCGACTACGGAACCAAAATAAAAGAAGAACCCCAAATGCGACAAAGGTCCCCGATCGACCCCAACTGGGCTCCAATACTGATCAACTAAAACGAAACAACACAAAGGGCAAGATCTTCTTCGAGCTCCTCCTGAGCTTGGTTGCGTCATCTGCACAGACTCATCGGCACCTGCAAGCTGGTTTTGGAAGTATCTGTGAGCCACGGGGACTCAGCAATCTCGCACCCGCGAGATCAAGACTATTTAAGCTTATAGGAAGGATGGAGTAATGAGGTGGAGCTGCAGCAAGCGACTAGCATATATGGTGGCTAACATACGCAAATGAGAGCGAGAAGAGAAGGCAAAGCACGGTCGATAAGAGTATGATCAAGAAGTGATCCTATAGCAACCTACATCAAGCATAACTCCAACACCGTGTTCACTTCCCGGACTCCGCCGGAAAGAGACCATCACGGTTACACACACGGTTGATGTATTTTAATTAAGGTCAACTTCGGGTTTTCTACAACCGGACGTTAACAAATTCCCATCTGCCCATAACCGCGGGCACGGCTTTCGAAAGTTCAAATCCCTGCAGGGGTGTCCCAACTTAGCCCATGACAAGCTCTCACGGTCAACGAAGGAATAGACCTCCACTCGGGACACTCCGATCAGACTCGGTATCCCGGTACAACAAGACATTTCGACAGGGTAAAACTAAACCAGCAACACCGCCCGAATGTGCCGACAAATCCCGATAGGAGCTGCACATATCTCTTTCTCAGGGCACACTCAGATAGGTCAAGCTACGAGTAAAACCAACCCTCAAGTTTCCCCGAGGTGGCCCCGCAGGCTGCCCAGTTCGGACCAACACTCAGAGGAGCACTGGCCCGGGGGGGGTAAAATAATGATGACCCTCAGGAGCGCGACTCCCAAGGGAAAAGAAAAGGCTAGGTGGAAAATGGTAAAACCAATGTTGGGCATTGCTGGAAGAGCTTTACTTAAGGCGAACTGTCAAGGGGTTCCCATAATAGCCCAACCGTGTAAGGAACGCAAAATCCGGGAACATAACACCGATATGACGGAAACTAGGGCGGCAAGAGTGGAACAAAACACCAGGCATAAGGCCGAGCCTTCCACCCTTTACCAAGTATATAGATGCATTAATTATGTAAGATATATTGTGATATCCCAACAAGTAATCATGTTCCAACAAGGAACAACATCTCCATGTTCCAACAAGGAACAAACTTCGATCTTCACCTGCAACTAACAACGCTATAAGAGGGGCTGAGCAAAGCGGTAACATAGCCAATCAACGGTTTGCTAGGACATGGTGGGTTAGAGGTTGAACATGGCAATTTGGGTGGCTGACAAGCAAATGGTAGGCATCGTAGCATTGGCATGGCAAAAGAGCGAGCAAACTAGCATAGCAAAGATAGTAGTGATTTCGAGGGTATGATCATCTTGCCTGAAATCCCGCAAGGAAGAAGAACGAATCCAAGAAGAAGACAAACGGCCGTAGACGAACGAATCCTCACAACTCCGAAACGAAACCGAAGCTAACATGAGAAGCAACCCGGAAAGGAACAAACAACATAGTAAACACACAAGCATAAACAAGTCATGATGCACAAACAAGTATGATGCATGTCCGGTTTAATGAGGCATGGCAAGGCAAAATGCAACAAACTATCTTACAAATTAAGTGGAGCTCAATATGCAACGGAGTTGCATATTGACGAAACACCACATCAAGTTATTTAGTTTGATCTCGTTTATGTACTCAACAATATTAAATGTTGGTTAACATGGCAAGAGGGTGAAGCAAAGTAAAACTACCTATCTAGTCAAGTTTAAATGAGGCCGGAAGCAACGAACAACAATTCCGGAAACTCCCCATATGCATATTTTAGATTTGGTACTGTTCTGCCCTAAACACAATTTTAGAGTTGTTTAATATGCAAATAAAGGTCACCATGATAAACTAGGCAAAATTCTACCCCATTTACATATAAAGTTTATTAAAATTGGAGTTACGGTTATTTAGTTATGAAATAAAGCATTTTAGCATGGCATAGGAGCAAAATTAAACAAATAGCATTTTTATCATCTCAAACATAGATGAAAGTTGGATATTATTAATCTACACAAAATTCTGAGCAAGTTTCATATACAAAGTTTTTACAAAGGATGCACCGTTGATTAGTTATTAAATGCATGAAGCTAGGGGGTTATTCTGCAAAACTGCAATCTCTGGAATATTAGACAAAATCGCAGGACGACAAAAAAAACATGATCGGGCTGAAACTGGGCAAGCCCAACAGAGAAAAAAAATAGAGGAGGGGGCGCTGGGGGTCGGCTCACCCCTGGGCTGCGGCCCGTGAAGGAGGAGGAGGCAGGCTGGTGGGAGATGGGCCACCGGAGCTGGCTGGCGCGGTGCGGAGGAGGTGGCCCGGCTGGGCCTGGCGCTGCGGTTGCGGGCCTGGCAGGCAGATCGAAGCGGAGGCAGGGCGATCGGGCATGCAGCAGAAGCGCGGTCAACGTTCAGGACTGAACCGGGCGAGCGCTGCTGCTCTCGTTTCTGAAGAACAGAAACAGCAGCACGGGAGGCCGGCGATGAGGGCTTGGGGACGAGTTCACTCCGGCGAGGGACTCGGTGCAGGGAGGCGGAGCTTGACGGATCCGGCCACGGGGCATCGGTTCCCGGCGACCGCGAGGCGAACGGGAGCTCGAGGAGGCATCCATGGCAGCAGACGAACTCTGTAGGCAAACAGAGGGAGGGAGTCGGGTGAGAGAGAGGGGAAGTAGAGGAGCAGAAAGAGGGGCAGGGCTGTCGAGCATGGGCCTGGGGCTGGTGGTCGACGGCAACGCAGCTGGTCGCGAGGACGGGCGCGGGGCGCTGCTGGCCCGGTGGTGCTCCGACGGAGGTGGAGGCGGCCGGGTCCTGGATGCAGGTAGTTGGGGACGAGGTCGAGCGCAGGAGGGAGAACGGGGCTCCGGTCGAGCACTCGTCGTCCTCCCTGCTCGAACGTAGTAGAGGAGGCAAGCAGGGCGTTGGGGCTCGGGCGCTGCGGGATGAAGGACGACGGCGAGCTGAACCAGGCGCGCGACGGTGTTCTCCGGCGAGGGCATGGCCAGGATCCGGCGGACCCTGATGCGGGCGAGGCTGGGGAACGACGAGGCCGGATGGAGCCATGGGTGGATCGGGCAGGGAGGCGGCTGCGCTCGGCGGAGTCGAGCAGGAGCACGGGCTTGAGGATGCACGCCTCCATGGGTGCTTGCGCGGCTGCGGGGACTAGGAGGCGTCGGGGTGCGGTGGTTGGTTGGGTGGCGCTGAAATTGAGGACGATGGTCGGAGGCAGGATGGGATGGATGGATTGGGGCGCTGCGAGGTTGGTGGATCTGGATCGAGGGGGGATCCCGAGGGGAGCGACCAAGCGGTGGCGGCGGGAGGATGGGGATGGGACAGCCGGCCTAGGGTTAGGCTGAATATATAGCGAGTGGGTAGGCTTAGGGGCATCTGGTCCCTTCGATTAAAATCGGACGGTCGCGCATAAAATGGTTAGGGAGCCCAAATAACAAAACGGAGACGTTTTGTAGACGTTTGGGGATGATCCGGACACAACAGTGGCGACAGTCCGGGTCGGGTTCGGGAAAACTTTCGGACGCGCGCGAGGAGGGCGGCGGGCTGACGAGAGAGGTTAGGTTGGACCTGGCGGTAGGTAGTGAGCTGTGCAGACGGTCTCGAGCTGAGAGAAGAGAAGAGAGGGAGGCCCGGCGACTGTTTCCGGAGACCGAAAACGTCCGACGTTAGACCAGCTACTATTGCCGCTATATTAATCCGTTGGGACGTCAAACGGACTCCGAATGCGATGAAACTTGGCAGGCGGTCTACTGACAACAAAACGACACCGCATGCCAACTTCCAACCCATTCCGAGAACATTTTCCGGCCACTAATAAAATAATATTTCGGGCGTGCCGCGGGCGCGTGCAAGTGTGGTTGGGCTCAGAACGGACAACGGAAGGAACGAGGAGACCGGGACGGATGCAAGTTTTGAAAACATGATGATGCAATGCACATGATGACATGATGAAATGCAACACGCAAGCCAATGACATGGCAACGACGGCGACTAACTGAACGACACCTGGCACATCGGTCTCGGGGCGTTACAACACTCCACCACTATGAGAGGATCTCGTCCCGAGATCTAGAATGACACCGGAGGGAAAACAGAAGAGAAAGAGAAGAGGTAAAACTAAGTTGCTTCTTCGACCAATGAGTGAAACCAAAGAACCTTGAGAGGTTGAAAAGTTGAAAGAAAGAACACAACGGAGTTAAACACAATTGAGAGCACTGCGGTAGAAAAGAGAAACAAGGAACACCATGTTAACCTTGGAGGTTGCAAGGCTATGAATGACGAGTACAATGGACAAGAAGGAATTGGAACCACTCTGGTTAAAACAAGATGAGAGGGGAAGAATTTGGGCAGCACTCCGGTTGAAGATGGAAGGAACTGAACATGATCTTGGCAACCAAGATGATGGGTTGAAGAGAGCAACATCACAAAGCCTCCGGAACAAAAGTAAGAATGGTATGGGATGAACGACGAGAAAACAAGATCTTGAGGGAGCACGCTTACAACAAGTGTTAGAATGGAGTTGTTGGAAAACCAACAACGAAAAGAATAAGCTTGTTATGGTCTTATGGAATACATCTCAAATAATGAGGTGACAAGCTGCCACTTATGAAAAAACAAGATTGGATTGATATGAACAAGAAGACGAGAAACTTATTTCACCGGGAGGATAAATGAAGAAACTTGGATCATTTATAAGCACCATAATAACAACCATCCTTAGGGAAGGCTTAAGGTGAAATCTATACCAAGATAACTCCAATGAAGAGATTGACGGTTGAAAAGATCTCTTGAACAAAGAGAAAAGGATGGATTTAAATATGTCACTCTTGAAAAACTTGTGACTCACGAAGCAACGAAGGGGAATTATCAAGAAGGACATAATACCACCTCCAAAGATACGGTAGAAAGAAATTGCACTCCGGATAGCAAGATGAAGAATGCTTGAGTTTCTTAGAAAAGAATCTCGATGAACAATTCGAGAAGAAATATAAATCCTTGATGAACCATCATGTAGAACCTCCATGAAGAACTCCGGTAAACAAAAGGAATGAAAAGAAAGAGAAATTGAAAACACAAGGTGAGTCCTTGCAATGATTCAGATGGACCTCCGTGATAATTAGAGCTTGGAACTCCGGGAAAAAGAGAAGATGAAACAAATGAAACCGAGAATTTTAAGGCCTCCGGAATAAAGAATTAAATACTTGGATGAAACAAGAATAAGAATTATGTTATGCTTATCCTTCACCATTTAAATTGATGACAATCAACGGATTTGGCATACTACTTATTCTCATAGAAAGGATTAGAAGAGATATAGCGTAAACTTGAGAAGGTCTTCAACGAACCACCGGTAGGATTGGAACAACAAATGAATTGATATGATGAACAGGGAAGAGAGATCTTGAAAGAACCACCGTAAGAATTAAAAATGATCGAAGTAGGGGTGCATCACCGGTAAGAATTAGCAAATGAACGAAGGTGCTTGAGACAAACTAGATACATGAGAACAAAGAGATCAAGAACTGATTAGAGGATATTCGATAGATGCACCGGCAAGATAGGAGAATGATAACTGACGGCTGAGAATGAATAAACCTGAATTGATGGACTCCGGATGACAAACTGAGAAGACTCTTGAATATCTCCTGATGGGTGAAAAAGATTCTCACAATCGAAAACAATTATGAGAGGATGGCAACAAGCTAGCACCATGAATCTTGAAGAGAATAGAGCAAGATTAAAGAGAAACTCTTCTTCGGTCTTCAAATGATGAGAATGACAACGAGAAACACCACCAAGAATTATTGAGGCACACCGGAAGAATCAAAAGCGAATAGGTTGAGCCAACTATGAAAAGAATTTGAAAGATCTTGGAGAAAAGCATTTGACTAATGATAACTCATTCTTACGTCAAACTTGGAGAAGAATTTAGGATAGCTCTGGGAAAATAGAAGAGTCAGGTAAGATCCTAGGAAAAGACCTGTGGGTTAGGGCCCACTAAAAGGATACACCGTTGAACGATTGATTGAAATAGATATTGCACCGGTAGAATTAAATGACTTGAATGAGATAATAATCTCCAAAGAGCTTGAACGAATGCAGAGTGGAAACACGAATCTTCGAGATATCTTGAGCGCTCCGGAACAATTTAATAGCGAGAGATGGATGATTAAGAGGTGCACGGGCATAAGAAAAGCATTGGAAAAAAAAAAGAAAAGGAGTATGCTTAATACCAAAGCTTGAATTAAATCCACCGGAGAAGAAAAGAACGAGGAATGACGAACTTGAAGCTCCATTAGAATCTTCATGAGAATCACCGGATAAGAACATTGACGGAAAAGAATGGAGAAACTTCCCATCAAT